>NC_143043.1:55784946-55947446 GCF_057628025.1 Oncorhynchus mykiss | reverse complement strand
AATACACTCATTATAGAATTCACAACACACTGTGTGCCCTCAGGACCCTAAACCACCACTACCACATATCTACAGTACTAAATACATGTGTATATAGTTTCAGTTGGAAGTTTACATACACTTAGGTTGGAGTCATTAAAACATGTTTTTTAACCACTTCACATATTTCTTGTTAAACTATAATTTTGGCAAGTCGGTTAGGACATCTACTTTGTGCATGACACAAGTCATTTTTCCAAGAATTGTTTACAGACAGATTATTTCACTTATAATTCACTGTATCACAAATCCAGTGGGCCAGAAGTTTACATACACTAAGTTGACTGTGCCTTTAAACAGCTTGGAAAATTACAGAAAATGATGTCATGGCTTTAGAAGCTTCTGATAGGCTAATTGACATCATTTGAGTCAATTTCAAGGCCTACCTTCAAACTCAGTGTCTCTTTGCTTGACATCATGGGAAAATCTAAAGAAATCAGCCAATTGTTTATTTTGTTTTGTTTTGTAGACATCCATTTCATGAACCTTGTTTCTTAAGCTACATATGTTAAGGTTATTTTGAAAACGTTTACTCTGGGATGCTTCCTTGTTTTCATTGCTTTACAGGGAAGCTTATCAGAAGTAGATATTCTCATGTTATGTATGTTAGTGCAGGGTGAGCTGCTCACAGTGGACTTCCTACTGAGGGCACACCGCCTCAGTGGTAACAGTGTAAATCTGCTTCATAGGCACATGACTGCTGCATACACTAGTTGTAGGATCATCAGAGGCCTTCAGGTCAGTTAGAGGGACATTAATTAGGTTACTTACATTGTGTCTACCAATGCCCCCTGGGATAATGTACATTTACTGAAGCATTATGACAACTCAGTGACACAATGGTAGGGATTAAGACACTAACAGCTAACAGACGGTAGGCAATTAAGGTCACAGATATGAAAACGTAGGACGCTAAAGAGGCCTTTCTATGGACTCTGAAAAACACCAAAAGAAAGATCCCCCATGTCCCTGCTCATCTGCATGCTTTAGTTATGCTGCAAGGAGGCATGAGGACTGCAGATGTGGCCAGGGCAATAATCCCTCCATCAGTGCTCAGACTGTCCGCAATAGGCTGAGAGAGGCTGGACTGAGGGCTTGTAGGCCTGTTGTCAGGCAGGTCGTCACAAGACATCACCGGCAACAACGTCGCCTATGGGCACAAACACACCGTCGCTGGACCAGACAGGACTGGCAAAAAGTGCTCTTCACTGACGAGTCGCAGTTTTGTCTCCCCAGGGGTGATGGTCGGATTTGCGTTTATCATCGAAGGAATTACACCGAGGCCTGTACTCTGGAGCGGGATCGATTTGGAGGTGGAGGGTCCATCATGGTCTGGGGCGGTGCGTCACAGCATCATCGGACTGAGCTTGTTGTCATTGCAGGCAATCTCAACGCTGTGTGTTACAGGGAAGACATCCTCCTCCCTCACCCTTCCTGCAGGCTCATCCTGACATGACCCTCCAGCATGACAATGCCACCAGCCATACTGCTTGTTCTGTGCGTGATTTCCTGCAAGACAGGAATGTCAGTGTTCTGCCATGGCCAGCGAAGAGCCCGGATCTCAATCCCATTGAGCACGTCTGGGACCTGTTGGATCGGAGGGTGAGGGCTAGGGTCATTCCCCCCAGAAATGTCTGGGAACTTGCAGGTGCCTTGGTGGAAGAGTGGGGTAACATCTCACAGCAAGAACCGGCAAATCTGGTGCAGTCCATGAGGAGGAGATGCACTGCAGTACTTAATGCAGCTGGTGGCCACACCACATACTGACTGCTGTTACTTTTGATTTTGACCCCCCCCTTTGTTCAGGGACACATTATTCCATTTATGTTAGTTACATGTCTGTGGAACTTGTTCAGTTTATGTCTCAGTTGTTGAATCTTATGTTCATACAAATATTTACACATGTTAAGTTTGCTGAAAATAAACACAGTTGACAGAGAGGACATTTATTTCCCTCAGATTACACAGACCCACAAAGAATTTGAAAACAAACCCAATTTTGATAAACTCCCATATTTACTCGGTGAAATACCACAGTGTGCCATCCCAGCAGCAATATTTGTGACCTGTTGCCACAAGAAAAGCGAGAGAGAACGAGAAGTAGAGGGAGCAAACGCAATATATGGAATGAAGGAGGTAAACACTCAAAACTAGCTCAGCAGAAGTTGGCCAGACTCCCTCCCTCCGCCCGCCAGCCTCCTAATGTTGCCAGCATGAAAAGATGCCTGAGGAGTCCCCACAAACGTTTTTTCAAGGGAAACGCAAGTTAGGTTTAAAAATACTGGAAACATATGCTTTCTGTCGACCCTGCGGACGGTGGTTTGTCTGTAGCAAATGTAGCAGGACGAGGACAGGGGAAGAAACATAACCTCAATTCCTATTGGACGGTTGCCAAGAACTGTGGAAATGGTATGGAGGATGGCTGGCTTGGTCATCCAATGCTGCTGTTCAGTTCATCTTTTTTTCAACTGCTGTATATTTGACTATTTTTAAACCAGCACAAACTCCTTGACAATACAGACAAAACAAAAAACAGCTTCCTATAGTTCTGTGTTGTATAATAACACATACATGCACAGTGGGGAGAACAAGTATTTGATTCACTGACGATATTGCAGGTTTTCCTACTTACAAAGCATGTAGAGGTCTGTAATTTTTATGATAGGTACACTTCAACTGTGAGAGACGGAATCTTAAATAAAAATCCAGAAAATCACATTGTATGATTTTGAAGTAATTAATTCAAAAGGACAGCTAGCTAACATACTGCTAACATATGCTACGCGGTGCCTAAGGACAGCTAGCTAACATACTGCTAACATATGCTACGCGGTGCCTAAGGACAGCGTCGCTAACATACCGGTATATACAAGCAACTGCTGTAATGATATGCTACGCGGTTCAAAAGGACAGCGTAGCTAACAAATTGTCAGCCAACATAAACGTGTAAGGTAACTTATTTGAAAAGTCATTACATTGCTCAACATTTTTTTAAACATTTGTCAATCAGTTAAAGCAATGAATTTGTATCCGCTTTCGTCAGACTTCGGATGAATAGATGGGAAAATGTTGTGAAGCCACGGCCATTTTCTGAAGAACTGCATTATGGGCCCACAAAGAACAGAAATAGTTTCCACCGCTTGTATAGTTTAGATTTTGGTTTGTGCAGTACAACATCCGGGAACTTTTGGCCTACTAACTATATCCATACTATGACCAATAAGCATACTAACTATATCCATACTATGACCAATAAGCATACTAACTATATCCATACTAACTATATCCATACTATGACCAATAAGCATACTAACTATATCCATACTAACTATATCCATACTATGACCAATAAGCATACTAACTATATCCATACTAACTATATCCATACTAACTATATCCATACTATGACCAATAAGCATACTAACTATATCCATACTATGACCAATAAGCATACTATATACTGAATTTCCATCACAAATAGTACAGTTAGTGGGGTTAGTATGAGTATTCGAACACAGCTTAGGTGTAAAAATGGTGTAGGTGTATACAGGTCCTGTCATCAGGTGCCCATGTAAGTCATGTAAGTCTAAACCAAAACAGTCACAGAAACACAGTAGGACTCTAGTCGTATAGAAAGGAAAAGCCTGAGTTTGATATTGACAAGCTGTAGATCATAATGCACTTAGACCAACGAGTCAGACATGGTGCACTTACAGTAATGGAGAGAGAGAGAGAAATTATTCTCTGGATATTTCAGAATTGAATCAACTGGGTGTGTGCAATCAATATCCAGTAGAGGCATGTGTACACTAGCGTTATCACGCACTGGAGAGTCTGTTGAGCATGGGGCTAACACAGTCTGTTGAGCATGGGGCTAACCCAGTCTGTTGAGCATGGCGCTAACCCAGTATGTTTAGCATGGGGCTAACCCAGTATGTTTAGCATGGAAATGTCTAGTGGGACTTTCTAACTCAGAGTTCTGCAATATGATAGCAGAGTTCTGCGATATGATAGCAGCAGTCCAGGATTACCAATCTTCAAAGACTAACATGTTCCAAACCGTGTTGATTTCATCCAGAAGCTGACGGATAACGTCAAGGCGCCCTTTGATGACTTCACTGTTGTTAGACACCAGCTGCTACTCATCCAGGACCATCTCGGTCAACAAAGTTGTCAAGAGGAAGCAGAACAGATCTTCAGATTGTGACCTTGTCACTTTCTGGGGAAAGATGGTTCCTGTTCTCTGGTGTTTTTTTCTCAGAAACTGGCACTACACATCCTGACCACATACAGTTATCAAATCAGCCTTCTCCGCAATTAGCTTTTTTCAAAACAAACACCTGCACCAGGCTCACCAATGAACACCTGCACCAGGCTCACCAATGAACACCTGCACCAGGCTCACCAATGAACACCTGCACCAGGCTCACCAATGAACACCTGCACCAGGCTCACCAATGAACACCTGCACCAGGCTCACCAATGAACACCTGCACCAGGCTCACCAATGAACACCTGCACCAGGCTCACCAATGAACACCTGCACCCGTGTCTCAGAGTTGCTCTCATATCATCTGTGCCAAAGTTCAAAGCAGGAGACAAAGTGTATTTTCTCTCACTGATGCAGGGCAAGGACCAGAGTAACTTACACATGAATATTGCAGGGAGTTACTCTGTGCATTCAAATTTATTTGACCAACTCTCCATTGTTCTCCATAAAACATGCACTTTATTTTAATTTAATTGTAAGTTAAGAACAAATTCTTATTTTCAATGACGGCCTAGGAACAGTGGGTTAACTGCCTGTTCAGGGGCAGAATGACAGATTTATACCTTGTCAGCTCAGGGGTTTGAACTTGCAACCTTCCGGTTACTAGTCCAACGCTCTAACCACTAGGCTACCCTAATAAAGACCTCCCGAGTGGTGCAGCGGTCTAAGACACTGCACCGCAGTGCTTGTGGCGTCGCTACAGACCAAGGTTCGATCCCAGGCGGTGTCACAACCGGCTGTGACCAGGAGTCCCCATAGGGCGGGGCACAATAGGCCCAGCGCCGTCCAGATTAGGGGAGGGTTTGGTGGGGTGGGGGGGGGTTTACTTGTTTATCACGCTCTAGCGACTCCTTGTGGCGAACCGGGTGCCTGCAGGCTAAACGGTGTTTCCTTCGAACCAATGGTGCAGTTGGCTTCCGGGTTAAGCAGATGGGTGTTAAGAAGGTTTGTGGGGTCGTACCAAGGGACGCATGACTCGACCTTCGCCGTTGGGGAGTTGTAGCAATGAGACAAGATCGAAACTGTGGAAAAATGTCCCCCACACACTACAGAAGTCCTTGGCCTTGTAGTATAGGGTACAGAGGTGAATCTGTCTCCTCCACTGTCTCAAGGACACCAGTTATTCCCAGAAATCGAAAGCCACTAAACCCCTTTCCTGTCGCTGCCTGGTGAGACGTTCAGACATACATGTACTGTAGAAGCTGGTTCGATACCACTTTGTCAACGCCTCAGCCCTCTCCTTGCCTCTCTCTGCCTTCAGATGACTACCGGATTCAATACTGTAACACTGTCTCAACCTAAACCCCTCTGACGGGCAAGGCCTTCAGTTCAGACAGACACCGCATACAAAACATTAGGAACACCTTCCTAATATTAAGTAGCATCCCCCCCCCCCCCCCCCCTTTGCCCTCGGAACAGCCTCAATTCGTCAGGGCATGGACTCTATAAGGTGTTGAAAGCGTTCCACAGGGATGCTGGCCCATATGGACTCCAATGCTTTCCCACAGTTGTGTCCAGTTGGCTGGATGTCCTTTGGGAGGTGGACCATTCTTGAAACATACGAGAAACTTGACGAATTGAGGCTGTTCTGAGGGCGAAAGGTGTTCCTAATGTTTTGTACACTCTGTGTACATGCATTGTAGTTCAGCTGGTTCAATATCACTTCCTCTGCCTGGCCTTCAAAGGCTAATGCCACTTGTTCAATACCACTCCAGTATGCCGTCAGATAAACTGATTGACATGGTTGTGCTCTCCCTAGCCGGAGTAAACACAAATATGACTAATGTCCACACAATAATGGGCCACATTAGCCTACAAGCCAGCCAGGAGCGCTCCAGAGCCAACTCAGTCAGGCTGAACCCCGGGCATGAATTAGTTTTGATGGAGCTGAAGTTTATCCAACCAACACCAAAAGGCAAGGCCCCACTCTGCTAGCTAGCCTGTCTCTGCCAGGTTATTGTTCCCAGTTTCCTCCCTTCCAAATGGCACCGTATTCCCCCTAGGGCTCTGGTCTAAAGTAGTGGCACCGTATTCCCCCTAGGGCTCTGGTCTAAAGTAGAGCAACACAGGAAATAGGGATCCATTTGGGACACTCATAATTCACTGAGCCAGAGGAGCGCAACAGAGCGGAACGTATCCATGAGCTGCATCAAAGCCAGTCACTGGTGAAACATAGGACTGGCGAGAACACTCTGCTAGCCTTTCCCTCTAACTCCACTCTGCTAGCCTTTCACTCTAACCCCAGTCTGCTAGCCTTCCACTCTAACCCCACTCTGCTAGCCTTCCACTCTAACCCCAGTCTGCTAGCCTTCCACTCTAACCCCAGTCTGCTAGCCTTCCCCTCTAACCCCACTCTGCTAGCCTTCCACTCTAACCCCACTCTGCTAGCCTTCCACTCTAACCCCAGTCTGCTAGCCTTCCACTCTAACCCCAGTCTGCTAGCCTTCCCCTCTAACCCCACTCTGCTAGCCTTCCCCTCTAACCCCACTCTGCTAGCCTTCCCCTCTAACCCCACTCTGCTAGCCTTCCCCTCTAACCCCACTCTGCTAGCCTTTCCCTCTAAACCCCACTCTGCTAGCCTTTCCCTCTAACCCCACTCTGCTAGCCTTCCCCTCTAACCCCACTCTGCTAGCCTTCCCCTCTAACCCCACTCTGCTAGCCTTTCCCTCTAAACCCCACTCTGCTAGCCTTTCCCTCTAACCCCACTGATAGTTAACCTCTCTCCTTACTCCTCCACAGAGGCGGGGCAGAACAGCAGTGAAATGTAAGAGAACTGAATCGGGGATGAGGTAGGACGGGGGAACGAGTGAACACAACTAGGACGAGGAGAATAAACGGGCCGACTTCCCGCCCTCCATTAGCCAACGTCCTTAGGGTCTGATGACATCATTCCATCACTTCCTGCCTCCAGCCCCATGTCGTCATCCCGGAGAGCAGAGCCCAGAAGCCATTGTTGTGTGTGTGTGTGTGTGTGTGTGTGTGTGTGTGTGTGTTTCATTGTGTTGTATATTCTGACTTCATAAAGATCTGATTTGGATGTTTTTAGCAAGTAGATCAGCTTTAATATTGCAGATAGAAGCCACAATCAAAATCTTCTGCAAAATATTTCTGCATCATTTTCATAGATAGATATATTAGATGATAGATTGGATATATTAGATGGATATTTTTATAAATGTTCCTTCTTTATTCTTGTCCCCTAACCCTTTCAGACAGTATATTTTACATTAGTTATCTTTTGTTTTTCAGTCCCAGCCTTCAGCTCCCCTCAACCCCTCCCATCTATCTCTGAACACCATCCAGTCCCATCCTTCAGCTCCCCTCAACCCCTCCCATCTATCTCTGAACACCATCCAGTCCCATCCTTCAGCTCCCCTCAACCCCTCCCATCTATCTCTGAACACCATCCAGTCCTTCAGCTCCCCTCAACCCCTCCCATCTATCTCTGAACACCATCCAGTCCCATCCTTCAGCTCCCCTCAACCCCTCCCATCTATCTCTGAACACCATCCAGTCCTTCAGCTCCCCTCAACCCCTCCCATCTATCTCTGAACACCATCCAGTCCTTCAGCTCCCCTCAACCCCTCCCATCTATCTCTGAACACCATCCAGTCCTTCAGCTCCATTCAACCCCTCCCATCTATCTCTGAACACCATCCAGTCCTTCAGCTCCCCTCAACCCCTCCCATCTATCTCTGAACACCATCCAGTCCCATCCTTCAGCTCCCCTCAACCCCTCCCATCTATCTCTGAACACCATCCAGTCCCATCCTTCAGCTCCCCTCAACCCCTCCCATCTATCTCTGAACACCATCCAGTCCTTCAGCTCCCCTCAACCCCTCCCATCTATCTCTGAACACCATCCAGTCCCATCCTTCAGCTCCCCTCAACCCCTCCCATCTATCTCTGAACACCATCCAGTCCTTCAGCTCCCCTCAACCCCTCCCATCTATCTCTGAACACCATCCAGTCCCATCCTTCAGCTCCATTCAACCCCTCCCATCTATCTCTGAACACCATCCAGTCCTTCAGCTCCCCTCAACCCCTCCCATCTATCTCTGAACACCATCCAGTCCTTCAGCTCCCCTCAACCCCTCCCATCTATCTCTGAACACCATGTAAATTAAACACTAACAGCTTTGTTAAAGTATTATATTATTGCTCGATTAACTATGACTTATCAAATAAAAAAAGCTACATGTGGGCAGTACCAAAACAAGTGCTGTAAAAACTGGACAGTTTGATCTCCATCTCTTCATTCAAAGACTCAGTCATGGACACTCTTACTGACAGTTGTGGCTGCTTTGTGTGATGTATTGTTGTCTCTACCTTCTTGGCCTTTGTACTGTTGTCTGGGCCCAATAATGTTTGTACCATGTTTTGTACTGCTACCATGTTGTTGTCATGTTGTGTTGCTACCATGTTGTTGTCATGTTGTGTTGCTACCATGTTGTTGTCATGTTGTGCTGCTACCATGTTGTTGTCATGTTGTGCTGCTACCATGTTGTTGTCATGTTGTGCTGCTACCATGTTGTTGTCATGTTGTGCTGCTACCATGTTGTTGTCATGTTGTGCTGCTACCATGTTGTTGTCATGTTGTGTTGCTACCATGTTGTTGTCATGTTGTGCTGCTACCATGATGTTGTCATGTTGTGCTGCTACCATGATGTTGTCATGTTGTGTTGCTACCATGTTGTTGTCATGTTGTGCTGCTACCATGTTGTTGTCATGTTGTGCTGCTACCATGATGTTGTCATGTTGTGTTGCTACCATGTTGTTGTCATGATGTGTTGTCATGTGTTGCTGCCTTGCTATGTTGTTGTCTTAGGTCTCTATGTAGTCTCTCTCGTTGTGATGTGCATTTTGTCCTATATTTATATTGTATTTCTATATATTTTTTTAAATATCCCAGGGTCCCGTCCCCGCAGGAGGCCTTTTGGTAGGCCGCCATTGTAAATAAGAATTTGTTCTTAACTGACTTGCCTGGTTAAATAAAGGTTAAATAAATAAATTATTGTCTCTTCGCAAGAATTTAGTATAATAATTTAAATAGAACAACTTGTATCAGTTCATAAACCATGTGCCATGGAATCAGTACATCCAAAATTTCCTCCCAACTATTTTGCCAACTGTATGGTACAGCTGTAAATGGTTTTGTCCTTAAATGAAACTGGTATATGTATTATATTTATATATATTTATTTTTCTTTAGCCATTTTGGGTCATATTCCTCACCTTCTCCCCTTTCCTCCTCCATTTTGGGTCATATTCCTCACCTTCTCCCCTTTCCTCCTCCATTTTGGGTCAGATTCCTCACCTTCTCCCCTTTCCTCCTCCATTTTGGGTCAGATTCCTCACCTTCTCCCCTTTCCTCCTCCATTTTGGGTCAGATTCCTCACCTTCTCCCCTTTCCTCCTCCATTTTGGGTCAGATTCCTCACCTTCTCCCCTTTCCTCCTGCCATTTTGGGTCATATTCCTCACCTTCTCCCCTTTCCTCCTCCATTTTGGGTCATATTCCTCACCTTATCCCCTTTCCTCCTCCATTTTGGGTCATATTCCTCACCTTCTCCCCCTTCCTCCTCCATTTTGGGTCAGATTCCTCACCTTCTCCCCTTTCCACCTGCCATTTTGGGTCAGATTCCTCACCTTCTCCCCTTTCCACCTGCCATTTTGGGTCAGATTCCTCACCTTCTCCCCTTTCCACCTGCCATTTTGGGTCATATTCCTCACCTTCTCCCCTTTCCTCCTCCATTTTGGGTCATATTCCTCACCTTCTCCCCTTTCCTCCTCCATTTTGGGTCATATTCATCACCTTCTCCCCTTTCCTCCTCCATTTTGGGTCATATTCCTCACCTTCTCCCCTTTCCTCCTCCATTTTGGGTCATATTCCTCACCTTCTCCCCTGTCCTCCTCCATTTTGGGTCAGATTTCTCACCTTCTCCCCTTTCCTCCTCCATTTTGGGTCATATTCCTCATCTTCTCCCCTTTCCTCCTCCATTTTGGGTCATATTCCTCACCTTCTCCCCTTTCCTCCTCCATTTTGGGTCAGATTCCTCACCTTCTCCCCTTTCCTCCTCCATTTTGGGTCATATTCCTCACCTTCTCCCCTTTCCACCTGCCATTTTGGGTCAGATTCCTCACCTTCTCCCCTTTCCTCCTCCATTTTGGGTCATATTCCTCACCTTCTCCCCTTTCCTCCTCCATTTTGGGTCATATTCCTCACCTTCTCCCCTTTCCACCTGCCATTTTGGGTCAGATTCCTCACCTTCTCCCCTTTCCTCCTCCATTTTGGGTCATATTCCTCACCTTCTCCCCTTTCCTCCTCCATTTTGGGTCAGATTCCTCACCTTCTCCCCTTTCCACCTGCCATTTTTTGCAGTAATGCTGCATGCAATTAGTTGGTTGTAATTTTAGATGCTAAATATGGAAATGTCTGCACTAACTGCATGTGTGACATAACTCCACCAGTCCTATTTATGATATCATTTACAGAAATTATCCTGATAATTCTTTCTCCAAAAATAATGTTTCATGAATTCGTATTTGAGTTTAACCATAATTACATTTCTCCTGTATTTTCTGGTGGAATAATCTGAAATTGCAACTAGCTTTTTATGGCTTGTTTAAATGTTTATTTTTTTTTAAACAATATATGGAGATAATTTAATATTGAAATAACCGAAAGTGAGAGGTTGTAATCTGAATGGGGGAGGACAATCTTGAACACAGAGTGAGCCATTCTTACTAACCTGCTAGTTGGGATTGAAGTTTGAGTCATGATGAAAAGCCTATTATGCTCCCTGACCCCTTACACAACGGATGGGTCTAATCCTGAATTCTGATTGGTTAAAAAATAATTTAAAAAAAATAAAATGCATTTTAACATCTATGTATGAATTCTATTTTTTTTTTAACCAATCAGAATTCAGGATTAGACCCACCCGTGGTGTAAGCGGACATAATGTATAAAAACTGTCCCTCCAACATTTGCAACATTGTTTCAATATCCAAATTCAAGCTCCAGATGTTTGAGTTTATTTCTACAGGGACAGTGGACATTAATCAACATTTCAGTAAAAGGTTTTAGCCAGCTGGGAAATTTTCAACCGCAGTCCCTGGGCAGGTTATTATGTCCCATAGTAATGAACATGTTGGGATGAGACAGACAGGCAGGCAGCTTTTCTCAGCCGGTCAAAATCATGAATCAGCATCATTTTTATGGATACATACAAAGAACACAGGTTAAACGAAACTACGTGCAGCTAGTTTGCCGTCTTTCCAGCTTCAATCTGAAGTGATTGTGTTAGCTGTGTTGTTGGCTAGCTCCGCTGAACAACAGTGTAATGATGAGAGAGCACATTTTCTATGACAGACGAAATCACACCTCATTAGCTCACTGTTACGAATGTATCCAAATAAAATGTCTCTAGAAAACAGCTTAAACAAAACACAGCTACTGTAGTTCTGTCTACACTGTTTGACGTGACTGTAAGTTAGCTGTAGATGGCTAGCAGGCAAGGGATAAGAACGTTGATGTGACTGTAAGTTAGCTGTAGATGGCTAGCAGGCAAGGGATAAGAACGTTGACGTGACTAAGTTAGCTGTAGATGGCTAGCAGGCAAGGGATAAGAACGTTGACGTGACTGTAAGTTAGCTGTAGATGGCTAGCAGGCAAGGGATAAGAACGTTGATGTGACTGTAAGTTAGCTGTAGATGGCTAGCAGGCAAGGGATAAGAACGTTGACGTGACTAAGTTAGCTGTAGATGGCTAGCAGGCAAGGGATAAGAACGTTGACGTGACTGTAAGTTAGCTGTAGATGGCTAGCAGGCAAGGGATAAGAACGTTGATGTGACTGTAAGTTAGCTGTAGATGGCTAGCAGGCAAGGGATAAGAACGTTGATGTGACTAAGTTAGCTGTAGATGGCTAGCAGGCAAGGGATAAGAACATTGATGTGACTAAGTTAGCTGTAGATGGCTAGCAGGCAAGGGATAAGAACGTTGATGTGACTAAGTTAGCTGTAGATGGCTAGCAGGCAAGGGATAAGAACGTTGACGTGACTGTAAGTTAGCTGTAGATGGCTAGCAGGCAAGGGATAAGAACGTTGATGTGACTAAGTTAGCTGTAGATGGCTAGCAGGCAAGGGATAAGAACGTTGACGTGACTGTAAGTTAGCTGTAGATGGCTAGCAGGCAAGGGATAAGAACATTGATGTGACTAAGTTAGCTGTAGATGGCTAGCAGGCAAGGGATAAGAACGTTGACGTGACTGTAAGTTAGCTGTAGATGGCTAGCAGGCAAGGGATAAGAACGTTGACGTGACTAAGTTAGCTGTAGATGGCTAGCAGGCAAGGGATAAGAACGTTGCCAGCCAGTATGGCAATGGAACATTTCGAACAAACGACTGGGTCACGTCCACA
The DNA here is from genome assembly GCF_057628025.1 of Oncorhynchus mykiss. Lineage (NCBI taxonomy): Eukaryota > Metazoa > Chordata > Actinopteri > Salmoniformes > Salmonidae > Oncorhynchus > Oncorhynchus mykiss. Next base: position 55,934,718 of record NC_143043.1, on the reverse strand, counting down.
GATACAGTGAAAAAAAAATTAAAAGACTGAACGACTCTGAGGGAACTAACAACCAGCCGGCATGGGTAGACAACCCTAGATTTGTCGGGATTATATCTTGTGGAAGGATGAAATAGTATGAATAAATTAATCAAAATAAAATGTAATGAAAATATGTAAATCATTATTTAAATATGTTGGTAACCCGTTGTATAAAAGTGATAATGCCCTGGAAGTCGGTGTTAGGAGGATATATTGGCATGGGTGTTAGGCCCTGGAAGCCAGTGTTAGGAGGACATATTGGCACGGGTGTTAGGTCCTGGAAGCCGGTGTTAGGAGGATATATTGGCATGGGTGTTAGGCCCTGGAAGCCAGTGTTAGGAGGATATATTGGCATGGGTGTTAGGCCCTGGAAGCCAGTGTTAGGAGGATATATTGGCACGGGTGTTAGGCCCTGGAGGCCAGTGTTAGGAGCATATATTGGCACGGGTGTTAGGAGGATATACTGGCACGGGTGTTAGGTCCTGGAAGCCGGTGTTAGGAGGACATATTGGCACGGGTGTTAGGTCCTGGAAGCCGGTGTTAGGAGGACATATTGGCACGGGTGTTAGGTCCTGGAAGCCGGTGTTAGGAGGATATATTGGCATGGCTGTTAGGTCCTGGAAGCCGGTGTTAGGAGGTCCGAGACAAAGTCGAGGGACAGCTTCACCGGCTTCTCAGGCATTATCACTTAATTAGATAATAGGCCAAACAGGTGTAGTGTTACTGGGAATGATCCTGTTGCAACAGGAGATTTCCTACTGTAGCTTCCCCTGCATCTAGTCCCCTAACAGTCTCTGGCTCCAGTAACAACAGGAGATTTCCCCTGCATCTAGTCCCCTAACAGTCTCTGGCTCCAGTAACAACAGGAGATTTCCTACTGTAGCTTCTCCTGCATCTAGTCCCCTAACAGTCTCTGGCTCCAGTAACAACAGGAGATTTCCTACTGTAGCTTCTCCTGCATCTAGTCCCATAACAGTCTCTGGCTCCAGTAACAACAGGACATTTCCTACTGTAGCTTCCCCTGCATCTAGTCCCCTAACAGTCTCTGGCTCCAGTAACAACAGGAGATTTCCTACTGTAGCTTCCCCTGCATCCTGTCCCCTAACAGTCTCTGGCTCCAGTAACAACAGGAGATTTCCCCTGCATCTAGTCCCCTAACAGTCTCTGGCTCCAGTAACAACAGGAGATTTCCTACTGTAGCTTCCCCTGCATCTAGTCCCCTAACAGTCTCTGGCTCCAGTAACAACAGGAGATTTCCCCTGCATCTAGTCCCCTAACAGTCTCTGGCTCCAGTAACAACAGGAGATTTCCTACTGTAGCTTCCCCTGCATCCTGTCCCCTAACAGTCTCTGGCTCCAGTAACAACAGGAGATTTCCTACTGTAGCTTCCCCTGCATCCTGTCCCCTAACAGTCTCTGGCTCCAGTAACAACAGGAGATTTCCTACTGTAGCTTCCCCTGCATCTAGTCCCCTAACAGTCTTCTTCGTCCAGTAACAACAGGACATTTCCTACTGTAGCTTCCCCTGCATCCTGTCCCCTAACAGTCTCTGGCTCCAGTAACAACATGAGATTTCCTACTGTAGCTTCCCCTGGATCCTGTCCCCTAACAGTCTCTGGCTCCAGTAACAACAGGAGATTTCCTACTGTAGCTTCCCCTGCATCCTGTCCCCTAACAGTCTCTGGCTCCAGTAACAACAGGAGATTTCCTACTGTAGCTTCCCCTGGATCCTGTCCCCTAACAGTCTCTGGCTCCAGTAACAACAGGAGATTTCCTACTGTAGCTTCTCCTGCATCTAGTCCCCTAACAGTCTCTGGCTCCAGTAACAACAGGAGATTTCCTACTGTAGCTTCCCCTGCATCCTGTCCCCTAACAGTCTCTGGCTCCAGTAACAACAGGAGATTTCCTACTGTAGCTTCCCCTGCATCCTGTCCCCTAACAGTCTCTGGCTCCAGTAACAACAGGAGATTTCCTACTGTAGCTTCTCCTGCATCTAGTCCCCTAACAGTCTCTGGCTCCAGTAACAACAGGAGATTTCCTACTGTAGCTTCCCCTGCATCCTGTTCACCCACACGCCCGTGCGTGTGTCGGTTCTGGGCGCTAGGGATGGATTGATGGGTGTATGAAGCTGGTCAGGGGGCTGGGGCAACAGTAATGACAATGGTACTTCAGACAAACACAGCAGAGAGCTAAGAAGAACTGCTATCACTGACTGGATTGCAGTAGTCCTTCCCAGGCCCAGGCAGACGGCTACACTCATCTCTGCTTCCAGGAACACAGCCACAGGGCAACACCCACCAAACCAACTACTGCAGTCTAGCCTGGTTACCATACGTCACACACAACACCACTTCAAACCACAGTAACAGTTATCTAAAGCGTGAGTCTGGAGGTTCCTGGACCTGCCCTGTTTCTGTTGGGGATTTCATTTATTGGGATGCATCCCAAATGTCACACTTGTCCCTATATAGCGCACTACTTTTCCCAGGGTGCCATAGGGCCATCTAGACAATAGGGTGCCACTTGGAACACAGACTCGGTGTACCGTACTGTGGGGTTGGCTAAGGCGTTAGGAAGAGCCTCCAAATGATTCTACCCTTATTCTACCCTTCCACCCTTCAGAGTGGAAATATCCCGTAAAGAGCAAAGTGGATATGGGCGTGACAGCTGGGTATGGAAATAGTACGAGAGAGATGGGCCATGGTTGGATTGTGTGTGTCCGTGTGAACGTCTGTGTGCGAGTGAGTATAGAATAAGTACTAGTACAGTTCTTACCTTCGGTGTATAGCTAGCCAGCCAAGCTCACCGCCCACTAAGGTCCTGGCAGGAAACAACCCTGATGGTTAAAAGAAGGAAGGAAATAACATTATTTCAGAGTGCAGAACAAGAATTAATGTGGATTCAACGCTGAATATCAATCCACTCCCCCCCCCCCCTGCTTTCTGCTGACTCAGCTACATCGAACGGTTACTGTAGAAATATTTGATTTGCATAATGTCTGTCAAGTGTCAAATACAAAAAAAAGGGTAAGACTGTTAATTGAAATGCATTCCAGGTGACTACCTCGTGAAGCTGGTTGAGAGAATGCGTGGGAGTGTGCGAAGCGGTCATCAAGGCAAAGGGTGGCAATTTTGAAGATTCTAAAAATATATATTTTGATTTGTTTGACACTTTTTTGGTTACTACATGATTCCATATGTGTTATTTCATAGTTTTGATGTTTTCAATATTATTCTACAATGTAGAAAATAGTACAAATAAAGAAAAACCCTAGAATGAGTAGGTGATTCAAACTTTTGACTGTTACTGTATGTGTGTGCTACATACATACATACAAACAGGGGACCATGACAGACCAGTATCTCTGTCTGCTACATACATACATACAAACAGGGGACCATGACAGACCAGTATCTCTGTCTGCTACATACATACATACAAACAAACAAGGGACCATGACAGACCAGTATCTCTGTCTGCTACATACATACAAACAAACAGGGACCATGACAGACCAGTATCTCTGTCTGCTACATACATACAAACAGGGGACCATGACAGACCAGTATCTGTCTGCTACATACATACAAACAGGGGACCATGACAGACCAGTATCTCTGTCTGCTACATACATACAAACAGGGGACCATGACAGACCAGTATCTCTGTCTGCTACATACATACCTACAAACAGGGGACCATGACAGACCAGTATCTCGGTCTGCAGAATGTTTTGTCTAAACGGAGAAACCAGACATCGTCTCTGAAGGCTCAAGGCCAAGAGCCATGAAAATAAATAATAAAACCGCTCGACAGCCGATAACGACAGTATAGAGTCGGACGGTTTGTTCAACTTTGAAATCAATGGTTTTTGTTTGGTAGAAATTTCCCACATACTCAATCCTAACAGTAACAGAGAGAGACGAAATTTCTCTCTCCAATGACATGACCGACAGCTCAGGGTAGCTCTCAGACAACACCCACACACAGGCAGCTCAGGGTAGCTCTCAGACGACACCCACACACAGGCAGCCCACGGTAGCTCTCAGACAACACCCACACACAGGCAGCTCAGGGTAGCTCTCAGACGACACCCACACACAGGCAGCCCAGGGTAGCTCTCAGACGACACCCACACACAGGCAGCTCAGGGTAGCTCTCAGACGACACCCACACACAGGCAGCTCAGGGTAGCTCTCAGACGACACCCACACACAGGCAGCCCAGGGTAGCTCTCAGACGACACCCACACACAGGCAGCCCAGGGTAGCTCTCAGACGACACCCACACACAGGCAGCTCAGGGTAGCTCTCAGACGACACCCACACACAGGCAGCCCAGGGTAGCTCTCAGACGACACCCACACACAGGCAGCCCAGGGTAGCTCTCAGACGCCACCCACACACAGGCAGCCCAGGGTAGCTCTCAGACGACACCCACACACAGGCAGCCCAGGGTAGCTCTCAGACGCCACCCACACACAGGCAGCCCAGGGTAGCTCTCAGACGACACCCACACACAGGCAGCCCAGGGTAGCTCTCAGACGACACCCACACACAGGCAGCCCAGGGTATCTTTCAGATGACACCCACACACAGGCAGCCCAGGGCAATTATAACCTAAAGTACACCAACTCACAACAGACTACCTTATAACCTGAAGTACACCAACTCACAACAGACTACCGTATAACCTGAAGTACACCAACTCACAACAGACTACCTTATAACCTGAAGTACACCAACTCACAACAGACTACCGTATAACCTGAAGTACACCAAGTCACAACAGACTACCGTATAACCTGAAGTACACCAACTCACAACAGACTACCGTATAACCTGAAGTACACCAACTCACAACAGACTACCTTATAACCTGAAGTACACCAACTCACAACAGACTACCTTATAACCTGAAGTACACCAACTCACAACAGACTACCTTATAACCTGAAGTACACCAACTCACAACAGACTACCTTATAACCTGAAGTACACCAACTCACAACAGACTACCTTATAACCTGAAGTACACCAACTCACAACAGACTACCTTATAACCTGAAGTACACCAACTCACAACAGACTACCGTATAACCTGAAGTACACCAACTCACAACAGACTACCTTATAACCTGAAGTACACCAACTCACAACAGACTACCTTATAACCTGAAGTACACCAACTCACAACAGACTACCTTATAACCTGAAGTACACCAACTCACAACAGACTACCTTATAACCTGAAGTACACCAACTCACAACAGACTACCTTATAACCTGAAGTACACCAACTCACAACAGACTACCGTATAACCTGAAGTACACCAACTCACAACAGACTACCTTATAACCTGAAGTACACCAACTCACAACAGACTACCGTATAACCTGAAGTACACCAACTCACAACAGACTACCTTATAACCTGAAGTACACCAACTCACAACAGACTACCGTATAACCTGAAGTACACCAACTCACAACAGACTACCTTATAACCTGAAGTACACCAACTCACAACAGACTACCGTATAACCTGAAGTACACCAACTCACAACAGACTACCGTATAACCTGAAGTACACCAACTCACAACAGACTACCGTATAACCTGAAGTACACCAACTCACAACAGACTACCGTATAACCTGAAGTACACCAACTCACAACAGACTACCGTATAACCTGAAGTACACCAACTCACAACAGACTACCGTATAACCTGAAGTACACCAACTCACAACAGACTACCTTATAACCTGAAGTACACCAACTCACAACAGACTACCGTATAACCTGAAGTACACCAACTCACAACAGACTACCGTATAACCTAAAATACACGACACAGACAGACTATCATATAACAACAGTGAGCCCCTGCAGCTCCATCACGGTTCTCTGAACAGGGGCAATTCTTTTGACTATTCCGTTGGATCCCTCATGTCTGACTCATTGTTAGGACAAAGGTTTGGACCAAATGGGATACACTATATTTAATATAACATGAATCCTATGAAGAAATTATATATTTTTTTTTAAAGGCAAATTTGGACGCAATCAATTATATGGGCACATAAGAGTGTATAAAAGGGGGAGAGAGTATTTTATTTATTTCACCTTAATTTAACCAGGTAGGTCAGTTGAGAACAAGTTCCTATTTACAACTGCGACCTGGCCAAGATAAAGCATAGCAGTGCGACAGAAACAACAGAGTTACACATGGAGTAAAACAAACATACAGTCAATAATACAGTAGAAAAATCTATATACAGTGAGTGCAAATGAAGTAAGGAGGAAAGGCAATAAATAGGCCATAGTGGCGAAGTAATTACAATTATAGCAATTAAACACTGGAATGGTAGATGTGCAGAAGATGAATGTGCTAGTAGAGATATTGGGGTGGAAAGGAGCAAGATAAATAAATAACAATATGGGGATGAGGTAGTTAGATGGGCTGTTTACAGATGGGCTATGTACAGGTGCAGTGATCGGTAAGCTGCTCTAACAGCTGTGCTAAAAGCTAGTGAGGGAGATATGAGTCTCCACCTTCAGAGATTTTTGTAGTTCGTTCCAGTCATTGGCAGCAGAGAACTGGAAGGAAAGACGACCAAAGGAGGAATTGGCTTTCAGGGTGACCAGTGAGATATACCTGCTGGAGCGCGTGCTACGGGTGGGTGCTGCTATGGTGACCAGTGAGCTGAGATAAGGCGGAGCTTTACCTAGCATAGACTTATAGATGACCTGGAGCCAGTGGGTTTGGCAACAAATATGTAGCTAGGGCCAGCCAACGAGAGCAGACAGGTCGCAGTGGTGGTTAGTATATGGGGCTTTGGTGACAAAACGGATGGCACTGTAGTAGACTACTCAGCAAATTGGAAGCAGAGTGTTGGAGGCTAGGTATTTGTAGTTGTCCACATATTTTAAGTCAGAACCGTCCAGAGTAGTGATGCTGGGCCGGCGGGCAGGTGCGGGCAGCGATCGGTTGAAGATTAGTTTTACTTGCATTTAAGAGCAGCTGGAGGCCACGGAAGGAGAGTTGTATGGCATTGAAGCTCATCTGGAGGTTAGTTAACACAGTGTCCAAAGAAGGGCCAGAAGTATACAGAATGGTGTCGTCTGCGTAGAGGTGGATCAGAGAATCACCAGCAGCAAGAGCGACATCAATGATATTTCCAAAGAAAAGAGTTGGCCCGAGAATTGAACCCTGTGGCACCCCCATAGAGACTGCCAGAGGTCTGGACAACAGGCCCTCCGATTTGACACACTGAACTCTGTCTGAGAAGTAGTTGGTGAACCAGGCGAGGCAATCATTTGAGAAACCAAGGCTGTTGAGTCTGTCGATAAGAATGTGGTGATTTACAGAGTCGAAAGCCTTGGCCAGGTCGATGAATACGGCTGCACAGTATTGTCTTCTATCGATGGCAGCTATGATATCGTTTAGGACCTTGAGCGTGGCTGAGGTGCACTCATGACCAGCTCGGAAACCAGTTTGCATAGCGGAGAAGGTATGGTGGGATTCGAAAAGGTCGCCGATTTGTTTGTTAACTTGGCTATCGACGACCTTAGAAAGGCAGGGTAGGATAGATCTGTAACAGTTTGGGTCTACAGTGTCTACCACTTTGAAGAGGGGGATGACCGCGGCAGCTTTCAAATCTTTGGGGATCTCATACGATACGAAAGAGAGGTTGAACAGGCTGGTAATAGAGGTTGCAACAATTTCAGTGGATCATTTTAGAAAGACAGGGTCCAGATTGTCTAGCCCGGCTGATTTGTCGGGGTCCAGATTTTGCAACTCTTTCAGAACATCAGCTGACTGGATTTGGGTGAAGGAGAAATGGGGAAGGCTTGGGCAAGTTGCTGTGGGGGGTGCAGGGCTGTAGACCGGAGTAGGGGTAGCCAGGTGGAAAGCATGGCCAGCCGTAGAAAAATGCTTATTGACATTCTCAATGATTTATCAGTGGTGACAGTGTTTCCCAGCCTCAGTGCAGTGGTCAGCTGGGAGGAGGTGCTCTTATTCTCCATGGACTTTACAGAACTTAAAGGTTTATGATAATCACAAGGAGACTGTTCTACAGTACGCCTTAATTAAGGGTTTATGATAATCCCAATGAGAAAGTTCTACCATCAAGAGTTTAAGGGTTAACCAGCTAGTGGGCTAGGCAGACAACAGCAAAGCTTGCCTCTAATCACACATCAAATCCCAGTCAAAGCCCACACTACTACAGGCAAAGCCCACACTACTACAGGCAAAGCCCACACTACTACAGGCAAAGCCCACACTACTACTGGCAAAGTCCACACTACTACTGGCAAAGTCCACACTACTACAGGCAAAGTCCACACTACTACAGGCAAAGCCCACACTACTACAGGCAAAGCCCACACTACTACAGGCAAAGCCCACACTACTACAGGCAAAGCCCACACTACTACAGGCAAAGCCCACACTACTACAGGCAAAGCCCACACTACTACTGGCAAAGCCCACACTACTACAGGCAAAGCCCACAATACTACAGGCAAAGCCCACACTACTACTGGCAAAGCCCACACTACTACAGGCAAAGCCCACAATACTACAGGCAAAGCCCACACTACTACAGGCAAAGCCCACACTACTACAGGCAAAGCCCACACTACTACAGGCAAAGCCCACACTACTACAGGCAAAGCCCACAATACTACAGGCAAAGCCCACACTACTACAGGCAAAGCCCACACTACTACTGGCAAAGCCCACACTACTACAGGCAAAGCCCACACTACTACAGGCAAAGCCCACACTACTACAGGCAAAGCCCACACTACTACAGGCAAAGCCCACACTACTACAGGCAAAGCCCACACTACTACAGGCAAAGCCCACACTACTACAGGCAAAGCCCACACTACTACAGGCAAAGCCCACACTACTACTGGCAAAGCCCACACTACTACAGGCAAAGCCCACACTACTACAGGCAAAGCCCACACTACTACAGGCAAAGCCCACAATACTACAGGCAAAGCCCACACTACTACTGGCAAAGCCCACACTACTACAGGCAAAGCCCACACTACTACAGGCAAAGCCCACACTACTACAGGCAAAGCCCACACTACTACAGGCAAAGCCCACACTACTACAGGCAAAGCCCACACTACTACAGGCAAAGCCCACACTACTACAGGCAAAGCCCACACTACTACAGGCAAAGCCCACACTACTACAGGCAAAGCCCACACTACTACAGGCAAAGCCCACACTACTACAGGCAAAGCCCACACTACTACAGGCAAAGCCCACACTACTACAGGCAAAGCCCACACTACCACAGGCAAAGCCCACACTACCACAGGCAAAGCCCACACTACCACAGGCAAAGCCCACACTACTACTGGCAAAGCCCACACTACTACTGGCAAAGCCCACAATACTACAGGCAAAGCCCACACTACTACAGGCAAAGCCCACACTACTACAGGCAAAGCCCACACTACTACAGGCAAAGCCCACACTACTACAGGCAAAGCCCACACTACTACTGGCAAAGCCCACACTACTACTGGCAAAGCCCACACTACTACAGGCAAAGCCCACACTACTACTGGCAAAGCCCACACTACTACTGGCAAAGCCCACACTACTACAGGCAAAGCCCACAATACTACAGGCAAAGCCCACACTACTACAGGCAAAGCCCACACTACTACAGGCAAAGCCCACACTACTACAGGCAAAGCCCACACTACTACAGGCAAAGCCCACACTACTACAGGCAAAGCCCACACTACTACAGGCAAAGCCCACACTACTACAGGCAAAGACCACACTACTACAGGCAAAGCCCACACTACTACAGGCAAAGCCCACACTACTACAGGCAAAGCCCACACTACTACAGGCAAAGCCCGCACTACTACAGGCAAAGCCCACACTACTACAGGCAAAGCCCACACTACTACAGGCAAAGCCCGCACTACTACAGGCAAAGCCCGCACTACTACAGGCAAAGCCCACACTACTACAGGCAAAGCCCGCACTACTACAGGCAAAGCCCGCACTACTACAGGCAAAGCCCACACTACTACAGGCAAAGCCCACACTACTACTGGCAAAGCCCACACTACTACTGGCAAAGCCCACACTACTACAGGCAAAGCCCACACTACTACAGGCAAAGCCCACAATACTACAGGCAAAGCCCACAATACTACAGGCAAAGCCCACACTACTACAGGCAAAGCCCACACTACTACAGGCAAAGCCCACACTACTACTGGCAAAGCCCACACTACTACTGGCAAAGCCCACACTACTACTGGCAAAGCCCACACTACTACAGGCAAAGCCCACACTACTACAGGCAAAGCCCACACTACTACAGGCAAAGCCCACACTACTACAGGCAAAGCCCACACTACTACAGGCAAAGCCCACACTACTACAGGCAAAGCCCACACTACTACAGGCAAAGCCCACACTACTACAGGCAAAGCCCACACTACTACAGGCAAAGCCCACACTACTACAGTAAATCCATAACTGAAGCAGAAAATGTGGATTTTGATTGGTAATCTGAGCCTCTAGGAACCCCTGTAGCAGTGTCCTCTTTTAACAGTACTGTTGACAGTCACAAGGCTCACTGAGCATCTCCTAGCAGGGAGCCAACACACATCGCTGAATCCCATGTGTTAGTCTTGGGATTTGGGCTGCTAGGTCATAGACCCAGGTGGGGATGCTCACTAGAAGTCTACACACACACACACACACACACACACACACACACACACACACACACACACACACACACACACACACACACACACACACACACACACACACACACACACACACACACACACACACACACACACACACACACACACACACACACACACACACACACACACAGTGTTAATCTGCAAAATTGTAATTATTTGCCTACCTCATGCCTTTTGCACACATTGTATATAGACTCCCCCTTTGTTTTCTACTGTGTTATTGACTTGTTAATTGTTTACTCCATGTGTAACTCTGTGTTGTCTGCTCATACTGCTATGCTTTATCTTGGCCAGGTCGCAGTTGCAAATGAGAACTTGTTCTCAACTAGCCTACCTGGTTAAATAAAGGTGAAATAAATAAATAAAATAAAAACACACACACACACACACACACACACCCTGCTAGCTACCACATGCATTCCATGTGATAAGGCATGGCTTAAATCGATGGCTATGCTAACAATAGTTAGCCTGTGATGATTTTAGTAATAAAATCCTAATAGGGTGTTGGTGTCCAGAGCAGTTGGCAACAGGGAGACACGTGTGGCACTGTGGTCAGGAGTGGGAGGTGACAGGGCTGAGACATGGGTCCAAGTAAACCCTGGAAATTATAAAATGATAAAAGACACGAAAAGTGTCAGGGCACTTCTTCACAAAACACTTAACTTAAAAAACGTACGCTTCTTATTAAGATTATTTTATATATTTTTTAACTTCATGAAGATAGTTCGTAAGTGCAATTCATCAACAATATCTTAAGATTTAATGATTTTCTTACGAACTTCTCAAATGCAGTCTTACGAATCATTTTAAAGATGTTTGTTGCTAATGTAAAAGTATAACTTTAGACCGTCCCCTCGCCTCTACCCGGGCGCGAACCAGGGACCCTCTGCACACATCAACAACAGTCACCCTCCGAAGCATCGTTACCCATCGCTCCACAAAAGCCGCGGCCCTTGCAGAGCAAGGGGAACCACTACTTCAAGGTCTCAGAGCAAGTGACGTCACTGATTGAAACGCTATTTAGCGCACACCGCTAACTAAGCTAGCCGTTTCACATCCGTTACACTAAGCAACAATTTTAGCCAGCTATCTAGCTAGCAATGGCAATCACGTTAGCTTATCTCTTAGGGAGATTACCGAGTACTAAAACATGTTCTTGTGTTTAAAATAATCAATACGGAAACGTTCAGATGAAGTTGGTGAGTGAATTAAACATGTTCCATTGCTTTCTGAGCTGTTTTCTCTCACTGCCCTGAGTTTAAGACGAGGGTTTAGCCATCTTGGAATTAAGAACATTTCCAAGAACCTTATTTTCAAGAATCTTAAGTTCTTATTCACTTTATTTGGTGAAGGAAACTTAACACCAGTGGTTTAACACATGACAAGAGACGGCGCGCGTCTCAGCTTTACGGGGATCAGTCATTTATAAAAGTGTCTCAGCTTCCACAAACACATGGGGCCCTCACCCCCAAGCCCTCACCCCAGGCCCTCACCCCCAGCTCACCGCCAGCCACCGCCAGTCAGCGTCACCCCCACCCCCTCTCCGTCACCCCCAGGCCCTCTCCGTCACCCCAGGCCCTCACCGTCACCACCAGGCCCTCACCGTCACCACCAGGCCCTCACCGTCACCACCAGGCCCTCACCGTCACCCCCAGGCCCTCACCACCAGGCCCTCACCGTCACCCCCAGGCCCTCACCACCAGGCCCTCACCGTCACCCCCAGGCCCTCACCACCAGGCCCTCACCGTCACCCCCAGGCCCTCACCACCAGGCCCTCACCGTCACCCCCAGGCCCTCACCGTCACCCCCAGGCCCTCACCGTCACCCCCACCCCCAGGCCCTCACCGTCACCCCCAGGCCCTCACCGTCACCCCCAGGCCCTCACCGTCACCCCCAGGCCCTCACCGTCACCCCCAGGGTAGCTGGGGTAGCTAGCTGTGAACTCACCAAGCTGGGAGCCAGCCTGCCTTTGACCTCCTTGTGTGGTTGTAATGAAAGCAGTGGAAGGATCCCTAACCACCTCACTATACCAGTATAGTACCACCTCACGGTACCAGTATAGTACCACCTCACGGTACCAGTATAGTACCACCTCACGGTACCAGTATAGTACCACCTCTACTGTGTCTCCTAACCAGTATAGTACCACCTCTACTGTGTCTCCTAACCAGTATAGTACCACCTCTACTGTGTCTCCTAACCAGTATAGTACCACCTCTACTGTGTCTCCTAACCAGTATAGTACCACCTCTACTGTGTCTCCTAACCAGTATAGTACCACCTCTACTGTGTCTCCTAACCAGTATAGTACCACCTCTACTGTGTCTCCTAACCAGTATAGTACCACCTCTACTGTGTCTCCTAACCAGTATAGTACCACCTCTACTGTGTCTCCTAACCAGTATAGTACCACCTCTACTGTGTCTCCTAACCAGTATAGTACCACCTCTACTGTGTCTCCTAACCAGTATAGTACCACCTCTACTGTGTCTCCTAACCAGTATAGTACCACCTCTACTGTGTCTCCTAACCAGTATAGTACCACCTCTACTGTGTCTCCTAACCAGTATAGTACCACCTCTACTGTGTCTCCTAACCAGTATAGTACCACCTCTACTGTGTCTCCTAACCAGTATAGTACCACCTCTACTGTGTCTCCTAACCAGTATAGTACCACCTCTACTGTGTCTCCTACCACCACTGTTTCTTACTAGAATAACATCCGTTGATACTGATGCAACTGGGACAGTTGGAAACTAAAAGACCTTCCTGACCTCCCACTGAACCATATTAAGATAAGTACTGATAAGAACCAGCAGACTGAATTAGACAGAGATGTTGAAATGGGGGGGGGTTGAGGAGGCTGTATAGCAACATCCTGCTCTCTCTGCTGGTGCTAGCTGAAGGATAGAGTCGACAGTTCCTATAGGGTCGTTCTATTCTAGTTCAAATCTCTTTTTAACTGCGCCCATTTTTGATTTGATAAACTTTCCATACACATATTTACGGTCAGAAAAGGTACTTTTTTTACCACAACATTCAGGCCTAGAGGTGTTGACCCATTTTGCATATGCCACCATACCATGAGACATCCATGTCTTCATCACCAGAAAACGGTTGAGTTTGATATAAAAAAAAACTTACAAACGAGGTTGTCAAACCTAGATCTAAACTAAATACATATATAGATATTATTTTTTTGCATATATTATGGCTTAAACGCTCATTTACATCTGAGGTGTATGCGTTGTGCCCGCCATAGATTGAGACACAGCAAAATCTTCAATAAAGGTTGGGTGTCATTTCAAATCATAGAAACGCAAGTTATAGAATGGACCTGTCCTTTTCAGACCACTGCAATTTAGCTGGTACGCCATTGACATTTAAAATTTAATAGACATTTTAACTTCCAACTACTACCACAAAGATGACCGTCGCTCCACCCACCGTTGACTGTCAACTTAATTGGGAATGTCTGTTCTAGTATCTGTATTTCTATGATTTCAATAGGTTTCCTATGGAGGACTGTAAGTAATATACAATTGATATTCCCATTCAAGTCAACATTCTCTGATGAGTGAACCTCCAACCATATTTTGTACCACCCTGTATTCAAGATCAGGTTGTGTCTCACCCGGTGGTATGCGTCTCACCCGGTGGTATGCGTCTCACCCGGTGGTATGCGTCTCACCCGGTGGTTAAGCGTCTCACCCGGTGGTTAAGCGTCTCACCCGGTGGTTAAGCGTCTCACCCGGTGGTTAAGCGTCTCACCCGGTGGTTAAGAGTCTCACCCGGTGGTTAAGCGTCTCACCCGGTGGTTAAGCGTCTCACCCGGTGGTTAAGCGTCTCACCCGGTGGTATGCGTCTCACCCGGTGGTTAAGCGTCTCACCCGGTGGTTAAGCGTCTCACCCGGTGGTTAAGCGTCTCACCCGGTGGTTAAGCGTCTCACCCGGTGGTTAAGCGTCTCACCCGGTGGTTAAGCGTCTCACCCGGTGGTTAAGCGTCTCACCCTGTGGTTAAGCGTCTCACCCGGTGGTTAAGTGTCTCACCCGGTGGTATGTGTCTCACCCGGTGGTATGTGTCTCACCCGGTGGTTAAGTGACTCATCCGGTGGTTAAGTGTCTCACCCGGTGGTATGTGTCTCACCCGGTGGTATGTGTCTCACCCGGTGGTTAAGTGACTCACCCGGTGGTTAAGTGTCTCACCCGGTGGTATGCGTCTCACCCGGTGGTATGCGTCTCACCCGGTGGTATGCGTCTCACCCGGTGGTTATGCGTCTCACCCGGTGGTATGCGTCTCACCCGGTGGTATGTGTCTCATCCGGTGACAGGCACAACAAACACTCCAGATTATGTACAATAGGGTCTAAGCTGCAACATACAGTTGTAACCCGGTATGGTGAGGGTTTCAAAAATGGGTCACCTTTGGGCACCTCCATCTCCTGAATGTTCTGGCACTCAGTGATCACTGTTCTATTGCATGGATTAGAGGTACCAAACAGATTAACACTAATCCTTGTATAATTTAGAGACATTTAAAAAAACATTTTTCCCAACAAGCTTTTCTTCATGAAATGCAGTACTCTGCCTTCTCCTCTAGCAGCTAACCCTGAACTAGCTCTTTATCCATTTCTCTTTCGCTGGCAGACAAACACGCACACTTTAAAAACACAGTTTGAGTTAAAAAAAAAGAAAACTAGAACAAATCCTTGGTTCTTTACAGAACTTTCAGATCTTGTCATGATGAAAAGCGTAGCCCTGGGCCAAGGCTAGCTCATTGGCAGATTTTCAGGCTCTAACCACTAGGCCACCCTTGACTCCTTGGACTATGGTGATGCGAGGGCTGATTTGCTTGATCAGTGTTTTCCACAAGTACATAGAGTGGCCAGACAAATAGAAAAAGCAGCCAGCCATGCGCCCCCGGGCAAGATATTTTGTAAATAGTCCACATTATCTTAAAAAATAAATTCAAATACAAAAATCACAATTTAATGGAGAAGAAAAAAAACTAAATTGGATGTTAAGTCGACTACAACACTTAAACCACTTCAGGAGACCATTTGAGGTCTGGGAAAAAATCTGAGAAATGTAGATATTTGGGGATAGTTACCCTTTAATTCCAATCTTTTTTTAACTGTTAACAATACTCTTTCTAGTAATCAATCTGGCTTCAGACCTAAACACAGTACTATTACGGCCAACGTGTGTGTTGTAAATTAACTTACTAATGCCCTAGATAATAGAAAGTACTGTGCCGCCTTGTTCATAGGTTTATCTAAAGCTTTTAACACTGTAGACCATGCGATACATTTGGGTATGCTGTCGTCAATAGGACTGGGATTGGATGCCTGTCGTTGGTTTCATGACTAATCTAAATAAAAGAAGTCAGTCTGTTAGAGCCGACGGCATCCAGTCAGAGCCATTGGAGTTGGTTAAAGGGGTCCCACAAGGTTCTATACTCGGTCCATTACTGTTTACTCTCTACAAAAACAATATCGGTGATGAGATAAGAAAGTGTCAAATTCATTTATATGCTGACACTGTCATGTACTCTATCGCTTCAACGGCTGACCAAGCATTATCACTATTGGAGACAGATTTTAAGATAATACAAGGGCCTTTTATACAGCTGAAACTTTTTTTAAATGCAAAGAAAACACATTATGATTTTTAATAGGTTCAAAAAGTTGGTAGAAAATAGACTTACGAGCTTAGATGATAAACTGTCTTTTAAAATGCATATTGACGAACTTTGTAAACGGCTAAAAATCAAGCTCGGCTTCCTCTATAGAAACAGGACATGCTTGTCCTCTACAAATAGAAGACAAATTGTGCAAGCTATTATGTCTTATAGATTATGGTGATATTATCTACATGCTACGACATCAACACTTAAATCGCTGGATGCTACTTATCATTGCACACTTAGGTTTATTACGGGTGCTAGCTACAGAACTCAACACTGTTTTATATCGAAATGTGGGGTGGACTTCGCTGTTCGCGAGACGAGAACAACATGCTCTCCTGTTTGTCTGTAAAGCACTTCTGAATAAGCTACCTTCTTATTTATCATCACTCATCAATATTAGAATTATAATTCGTAAAACCAGGTCTCAAGCATGGATTCCACTTGAGGCCCATGCGGTTTCCACAGAGTTGGGTATGACTGCCTTTTCCTGTTACTCTCCTTGTCTATGGAATTGTCTGCAGACTAAACTTAGACCCCTGTCGCACATTTTAAACATTTATTGGAGGATTTTTATTTTTGTGTTGCTTGTAACTGTTTCGGGTAATAAACTGTTAGGGGAATAACCTGTTGGGGGAATAACCTATAGTTAGGGTGTAAGGGTGTAAACATGTGTAAATGTAATCTGCTGCTGTATGTTTTTGTGTTGGTCTTGTGTAGTTTCTTAATCATTGTACCTAAACTGTATGTGTAAACATGTATACGCAGGGCCCAGCTGTAAAAGAGACCTTGGTCTCAGTCCGTGTTCCTTGTTGGAAAAAAAGGTATTAATTGTATTTATTTTTTTAATCCAGGGAGCACCTAGCAAGAGGCTGTTCAGCTGGGTTTTTGTAGCACACGTGATGGTAGAGTTTGTTTAAACAAATACCCAATGGTGAAAATACTATCATTCTGCCAGGTAAGCAGAGGCTACTTTGTTGTTAATTGAGGTTTTTGGGAAAAACCCTATCCATTTCAAAAGCATCATCGCTAATGGCTAGCCAGTGGTACACACACACACACACACACACACACACACACATACACACCGGAAATATAAAATCACTGATTCATTTTGTTAATGTCTTATGATAAACTTGAGAAAATGAATACATTTTCAATACGTCTAGTTGATTCCCTACTAAGGTCGATACATCTAGTTGATTCCCTACTAAGGTCAATACATCTAGTTGATTCCCTACTAAGGTCAATACATCTAGTTGATTCCCTACTAAGGTCAATACATCTAGTTGATTCCCTACTAAGGTCAATACATCTAGTTGATTCCCTACTAAGGTCAATACATCTAGTTGATTCCCTACTAAGGTCAATACATCTAGTTGATTCCCTACTAAGGTCAATACCTCTAGTTGGATTCCCTACTAAGGTCAATACATCTAGTTGGATTCCCTACTAAGGTCAATACATCTAGTTGATTCCCTACTAAGGTCAATACCTCTAGTTGGATTCCCTACTAAGGTCGATACATCTAGTTGGATTCCCTACTAAGGTCGATACATCTAGTTGGATTCCCTACTAAGGTCAATACATCTAGTTGGATTCCCTACTAAGGTCGATACATCTAGTTGATTCCCTACTAAGGTCAATACATCTAGTTGGATTCCCTACTAAGGTCAATACATCTAGTTGGATTCCCTACTAAGGTCGATACATCTAGTTGATTCCCTACTAAGGTCGATACATCTAGTTGATTCCCTACTAAGGTCAATACATCTAGTTGGATTCCCTACTAAGGTCAATACATCTAGTTGATTCCCTACTAAGGTCAATACATCTAGTTGGATTCCCTACTAAGGTCGATACATCTAGTTGGATTCCCTACTAAGGTCGATACATCTAGTTGGATTCCCTACTAAGGTCGATACATCTAGTTGATTCCCTACTAAGGTCAATACATCTAGTTGATTCCCTACTAAGGTCAATACATCTAGTTGATTCCCTACTAAGGTCAATACATCTAGTTGATTCCCTACTAAGGTCGATACATCTAGTTGGATTCCCTACTAAGGTCAATACATCTAGTTGGATTCCCTACTAAGGTCGATACATCTAGTTGATTCCCTACTAAGGTCGATACATCTAGTTGGATTCCCTACTAAGGTCGATACATCTAGTTGATTCCCTACTAAGGTCAATACATCTAGTTGATTCCCTACTAAGGTCGATACATCTAGTTGATTCCCTACTAAGGTCGATACATCTAGTTGATTCCCTACTAAGGTCGATACATCTAGTTGGATTCCCTACTAAGGTCAATACATCTAGTTGATTCCCTACTAAGGTCGATACATCTAGTTGATTCCCTACTAAGGTCAATACATCTAGTTGATTCCCTACTAAGGTCAATACATCTAGTTGATTCCCTACTAAGGTCAATACATCTAGTTGATTCCCTACTAAGGTCGATACATCTAGTTGGATTCCCTACTAAGGTCAATACATCTAGTTGATTCCCTACTAAGGTCAATACATCTAGTTGATTCCCTACTAAGGTCGATACATCTAGTTGGATTCCCTACTAAGGTCAATACATCTAGTTGATTCCCTACTAAGGTCAATACATCTAGTTGGATTCCCTACTAAGGTCGATACATCTAGTTGATTCCCTACTAAGGTCGATACATCTAGTTGGATTCCCTACTAAGGTCGATACATCTAGTTGATTCCCTACTAAGGTCAATACATCTAGTTGGATTCCCTACTAAGGTCGATACATCTAGTTGGATTCCCTACTAAGGTCGATACATCTAGTTGATTCCCTACTAAGGTCAATACATCTAGTTAGATTCCCTACTAAGGTCGATACATCTAGTTGGATTCCCTACTAAGGTCGATACATCTAGTTGATTCCCTACTAAGGTCAATACATCTAGTTGATTCCCTACTAAGGTCAATACATCTAGTTGGATTCCCTACTAAGGTCAATACATCTAGTTGATTCCCTACTAAGGTCAATACATCTAGTTGATTCCCTACTAAGGTCAATACATCTAGTTGATTCCCTACTAAGGTCAATACATCTAGTTGATTCCCTACTAAGGTCGATACATCTAGTTGATTCCCTACTAAGGTCAATACATCTAGTTGGATTCCCTACTAAGGTCAATACATCTAGTTGGATTCCCTACTAAGGTCGATACATCTAGTTGGATTCCCTACTAAGGTCAATACATCTAGTTGGATTCCCTACTAAGGTCTATACATCTAGTTGGATTCCCTACTAAGGTCGATACATCTAGTTGATTCCCTACTAAGGTCAATACATCTAGTTGGATTCCCTACTAAGGTCGATACATCTAGTTGATTCCCTACTAAGGTCAATACATCTAGTTGGATTCCCTACTAAGGTCGATACATCTAGTTGGATTCCCTACTAAGGTCGATACATCTAGTTGATTCCCTACTAAGGTCAATACATCTAGTTGGATTCCCTACTAAGGTCGATACATCTAGTTGGATTCCCTACTAAGGTCAATACATCTAGTTGATTCCCTACTAAGGTCAATACGTCTAGTTGATTCCCTACTAAGGTCAATACATCTAGTTGGATTCCCTACTAAGGTCAATACGTCTAGTTGATTCCCTACTAAGGTCAATACATCTAGTTGGATTCCCTACTAAGGTCAATACATCTAGTTGATTCCCTACTAAGGTCAATACGTCTAGTTGATTCCCTACTAAGGTCAATACATCTAGTTGATTCCCTACTAAGGTCGATACATCTAGTTGGATTCCCTACTAAGGTCAATACATCTAGTTGGATTCCCTACTAAGGTCAATACATCTAGTTGATTCCCTACTAAGGTCAATACATCTAGTTGGATTCCCTACTAAGGTCAATACATCTAGTTGATTCCCTACTAAGGTCGATACATCTAGTTGGATTCCCTACTAAGGTCAATACATCTAGTTGATTCCCTACTAAGGTCAATACGTCTAGTTGATTCCCTACTAAGGTCAATACATCTAGTTGATTCCCTACTAAGGTCGATACATCTAGTTGGATTCCCTACTAAGGTCGATACATCTAGTTGGATTCCCTACTAAGGTCAATACATCTAGTTGATTCCCTACTAAGGTCAATACATCTAGTTGGATTCCCTACTAAGGTCGATACATCTAGTTGGATTCCCTACTAAGGTCGATACATCTAGTTGATTCCCTACTAAGGTCGATACATCTAGTTGATTCCCTACTAAGGTCAATACATCTAGTTGGATTCCCTACTAAGGTCGATACATCTAGTTGGATTCCCTACTAAGGTCAATACATCTAGTTGATTCCCTACTAAGGTCAATACGTCTAGTTGATTCCCTACTAAGGTCAATACATCTAGTTGGATTCCCTACTAAGGTCGATACATCTAGTTGGATTCCCTACTAAGGTCAATACATCTAGTTGATTCCCTACTAAGGTCAATACGTCTAGTTGATTCCCTACTAAGGTCAATACGTCTAGTTGATTCCCTACTAAGGTCAATACGTCTAGTTGATTCCCTACTAAGGTCAATACGTCTAGTTGATTCCCTACTAAGGTCAATACATCTAGTTGATTCCCTACTAAGGTCAATACATCTAGTTGATTCCCTACTAAGGTCAATACGTCTAGTTGATTCCCTACTAAGGTCAATACGTCTAGTTGATTCCCTACTAAGGTCAATACGTCTAGTTGATTCCCTACTAAGGTCAATACGTCTAGTTGATTCCCTACTAAGGTCAATACATCTAGTTGATTCCCTACTAAGGTCGATACATCTAGTTGGATTCCCTACTAAGGTCGATACATCTAGTTGATTCCCTACTAAGGTCAATACATCTAGTTGGATTCCCTACTAAGGTCGATACATCTAGTTGATTCCCTACTAAGGTCAATACGTCTAGTTGGATTCCCTACTAAGGTCAATACATCTAGTTGGATTCCCTACTAAGGTCGATACATCTAGTTGGATTCCCTACTAAGGTCGATACATCTAGTTGGATTCCCTACTAAGGTCGATACATCTAGTTGGATTCCCTACTAAGGTCGATACATCTAGTTGATTCCCTACTAAGGTCGATACATCTAGTTGGATTCCCTACTAAGGTCGATACATCTAGTTGGATTCCCTACTAAGGTCGATACATCTAGTTGATTCCCTACTAAGGTCGATACATCTAGTTGATTCCCTACTAAGGTCAATACATCTAGTTGGATTCCCTACTAAGGTCGATACATCTAGTTGGATTCCCTACTAAGGTCGATACATCTAGTTGGATTCCCTACTAAGGTCGATACATCTAGTTGATTCCCTACTAAGGTCAATACATCTAGTTGGATTCCCTACTAAGGTCGATACATCTAGTTGGATTCCCTACTAAGGTCAATACATCTAGTTGGATTCCCTACTAAGGTCGATACATCTAGTTGGATTCCCTACTAAGGTCAATACATCTAGTTGGATTCCCTACTAAGGTCAATACATCTAGTTGGATTCCCTACTAAGGTCGATACATCTAGTTGATTCCCTACTAAGGTCGATACATCTAGTTGATTCCCTACTAAGGTCAATACATCTAGTTGGATTCCCTACTAAGGTCAATACATCTAGTTGGATTCCCTACTAAGGTCAATACATCTAGTTGGATTCCCTACTAAGGTCAATACATCTAGTTGGATTCCCTACTAAGGTCAATACATCTAGTTGGATTCCCTACTAAGGTCGATACATCTAGTTGGATTCCCTACTAAGGTCAATACATCTAGTTGGATTCCCTACTAAGGTCAATACATCTAGTTGGATTCCCTACTAAGGTCAATACATCTAGTTGGATTCCCTACTAAGGTCAATACATCTAGTTGGATTCCCTACTAAGGTCAATACATCTAGTTGATTCCCTACTAAGGTCAATACATCTAGTTGATTCCCTACTAAGGTCAATACGTCTAGTTGGATTCCCTACTAAGGTCAATACATCTAGTTGGATTCCCTACTAAGGTCAATACATCTAGTTGATTCCCTACTAAGGTCAATACATCTAGTTGATTCCCTACTAAGGTCGATACATCTAGTTGGATTCCCTACTAAGGTCAATACATCTAGTTGGATTCCCTACTAAGGTCAATACATCTAGTTGGATTCCCTACTAAGGTCAATACATCTAGTTGGATTCCCTACTAAGGTCGATACATCTAGTTGGATTCCCTACTAAGGTCAATACATCTAGTTGGATTCCCTACTAAGGTCAATACATCTAGTTGGATTCCCTACTAAGGTCAATACATCTAGTTGGATTCCCTACTAAGGTCGATACATCTAGTTGGATTCCCTACTAAGGTCAATACATCTAGTTGGATTCCCTACTAAGGTCGATACATCTAGTTGGATTCCCTACTAAGGTCTATACATCTAGTTGGATTCCCTACTAAGGTCGATACATCTAGTTGGATTCCCTACTAAGGTCAATACATCTAGTTGATTCCCTACTAAGGTCGATACATCTAGTTGGATTCCCTACTAAGGTCAATACATCTAGTTGGATTCCCTACTAGAAGGATTCCCCACAGGAAGGCCACCACACCAGGATGTGCTCAGAGACTCCCCCCCCAGACCACCACACCAGGATGTGCTCAGAGACTCCTCCCCCAGACCACCACACCAGGATGTGCTCAGAGACTCCTCCCCCAGACCATCACACCAGGATGTGCTCAGAGACTCCTCCCCCAGACCATCACACCAGGATGTGCTCAGAGACTCCTCCCCCAGACCATCACACCAGGATGTGCTCAGAGACTCCTCCCCCAGACCACCACACCAGGATGTGCTCAGAGACTCCTCCCCCAGACCACCACACCAGGATGTGCTCAGAGACTCCTCCCCCAGACCATCACACCAGGATGTGCTCAGAGACTCCTCCCCCAGACCACCACACCAGGATGTGCTCAGAGACTCCTCCCCCAGACCACCACACCAGGATGTGCTCAGAGACTCCTCCCCCAGACCATCACACCAGGATGTGCTCAGAGACTCCTCCCCCAGACCACCATACCAGGATGTGCTCAGAGACTCCTCCCCCAGACCACCACACCAGGATCAGAGAATTGGCTCACTGTGTGTATGTTCTGTAGTTTCAGAGCATTGGCCAACAGCAACCAGCCAGGGGGAAATAGAGTGAGCTTACATTTTCCAGACACCAACATTACATCAATTGCATCCAAGGAAAATGTCCCTACTGTTCAAAGTTTATTTTATTTTCCTTCTTAGTATTTATTACTGGTTGTGAGCTCTGAGCTCCCCAGTTTGCTGAGCTAACCAGTTTTGAAGCCTCTGTTGTGGCCTTGAGGAAGAATAGATCAGAGGCAAGGATCTTTAGGAGGGAGGGAGGGAGGGAGGGAGGGAGGGAGAGAGAGAGAGAGAGAGAGAGGGAGGGAGGGAGGGAGGGAGAGAGAGAGAGAGAGAGAGAGAGAGAGAGGGAGGGAGGGAGGGAGAGAGGGAGGGAGGGAGGGAGAGAGGGATGGAGGGAGGGGAGGGATGGAGGGAGGGGAGGGAGGGAGGGAGGGGAGGGAGGGAGGGAGGGAGGGATGGAGGGAGGGAGGGAGGGATGGAGGGATGGAGGGAGGGAGGGAGGGATGCATAGACAAAGGCTTAGTAACTACTAATGCCGAGCGATTAACCAAATTGTCTGTCTATTTCTCGGGTTTTAAACAACTAAACTTCAGTTCAATTATTTGAATATCATTTTGTTGTCGTTTTCCTTCTGTGAGCTCAATGCACACATCGCAGTTTCCCTAGAGATAAATCTGATTCAGCCTGAACTGTGCAATGTTGTAGGGAGTTGTAGTTTCCAACAAGCCAACATTCTACATAGTTTAGCTCATAAAACTACAATGACCATAATTAATTGTGCATCTACTTGTCCAGTCTGTTTCTTCTAAGACTGTTACTGAAGAGAGAAGAATGCATGATGGTGAGTTGATACAGTTTCTTCCTTTACCAACTAGCTGCAGCTGTACAGCCATGGTGCTAGGTGGTGCGGTAATAAATTAGCCTAGTCGCTACCTAAGTCTAGCCACTGAGCTCTCTTTCCATGCCTTAGTAGGATACGCTACTAACATATGGTGAGCATGTTTAATACATACAAGTTTATACTCCCAAAGGACCATGTGTATTATTCTCTACTATTTAACTGGTTGGTCCGACCTGGTGCTGGGTGGGAATGGCATGGGTTTGCAGGTTGTATAGCCGAGCGAACACTGCAGCTCTGCAGGAAGGGTATTAATTACCAAGCGTTTGGGGTTCTGGCTTGTTGGGATATTCAACAGAGGGTTACATTTATACAAAATGTTGAATTTTACTGTGTTTGTTTTCCTATTTACTTAATTAAATGTTCTACATGAAAATACATGATCTAAGTGATTGACAGTTGGTCTTTAGCAGTTATAAATATAGGCCATATTTACTTTGAAGAGCTTCTACAATAGTGACAGGATAGGCATCAAATAAAACATTTTATTACAGTGAAGGGTAGGTAGCAACTCATCTGCCACGCTGATCCTCAACACTGGAGCCCCCCAGGGGTGCGTGCTCAGTCCCCTCCTGTACTCCCTGTTCACCCATGACTGCATGGCCAGGCACGACTCTAACACCATCATTAAGTTTGCTGATGACACAACAGTGGTAGTGCCTGATCACCGACAACGACAAGACAGCCTATAGGGAGGAGGTCAGAGACATGGCCGGGTGGTGCCAGAATAACAACCTGTCCCTCAACGTAACCAAGACTAAGGAGATGATTGTGGACTACAGGAAAAGGAGGACCGAGCACGCTCCCATTCTCATCGACGGGGCAGTAGTGGAGCAGGTTGAGAGCTTCAAGTTCCTTGGTGTCCACATCAACAAACTAGAACGGTCCAAACACACCAAGACAGTCATGAAGAGGGCACGACAAAGCCTATTCTCCCTCAGGAATATAAAAACATTTGGCATGGGTCCTGAGATCCTCAAAAGGATATTATACAGCTGCACCATCGAGAGCATCCTGACTAGTTACATCACTGCCTGATACGGCAATTGCTCGGTCTCCGACTGCAAGGTACTACAGAGGGTAGTACGGCCCAGTACATCACTGGGGCTAAGCAGCCTGCCATCCAGGACCTCTACACCAGGCGGTGTCAGAGGAAGGCCCTAAAAATTGTCAAAGACCCCAGCCACCCTAGTCATAGACGGTTCTCTCTCCTACCGCATGGCAGGCCGGAGGCTTCTCAACAGTTTTTACCCCCAACCCATAATACTCCTGAACAGGTAATCAAATGGCTGCCCAGACTATTAGCATTGTCTTTTTTACTGTTGTTTTATTTCTTTACTTATCTATTGTTCACCTAACAACTTTTCTGCACTATTGGTTAGAGCCTGTTAGTAAACATTTCACTGTGAGGTATACTACACCTGTTGTATTCAGCAATTCACTGTAAGGTCTACTACACCTGTTGTATTCAGCATTTCACTGTGAGGTCTACTACACCTGTTGAATTCGGCATTTCACTGTAAGGTCTACTACACCTGTTGTATTCAGCATTTCACTGTAAGGTCTACTACACCTGTTGTATTCAGCATTTCACTGTAAGGTCTACTACACCTGTTGTATTCAGCATTTCACTGTGAGGTCTACTACACCTGTTGTATTCAGCATTTCACTGTAAGGTCTACTACACCTGTTGTATTCAGAATTTCACTGTGAGGTCTACTACACCTGTTGTATTCAGCATTTCACTGTAAGGTCTACTACACCTGTTGTATTCAGCATTTCACTGTAAGGTCTACTACACCTGTTGTATTCAGAATTTCACTGTGAGGTCTACTACACCTGTTGTATTCAGCATTTCACTGTAAGGTCTACTACACCTGTTGTATTCAGAATTTCACTGTGAGGTCTACTACACCTGTTGTATTCAGCATTTCACTGTAAGGTCTACTACACCTGTTGTATTCAGCATTTCACTGTAAGGTCTACTACACCTGTTGTATTCAGCAGTTCACTGTAAGGTCTACTACACCTGTTGTATTCAGCATTTCACTGTAAGGTCTACTACACCTGTTGTATTCAGCAGTTCACTGTAAGGTCTACTACACCTGTTGTATTCAGCATTTCACTAAGGTCTACTACACCTGTTGTATTCAGCATTTCACTGTAAGGTCTACTACACCTGTTGTATTCAGCATTTCACTGTCAGGTCTACTACACCTGTTGTATTCAGCATTTCACTGTCAGGTCTACTACACCTGTTGCTGTCAGCATTTCACTGTGAGGTCTACTACACCTGTTGTATTCAGCATTTCACTGTAAGGTCTACTACACCTGTTGTATTCAGCATTTCACTGTGAGGTCAACTACACCTGTTGTATTCAGCATTTCACTGTGAGGTCTACTACACCTGTTGTATTCAGCATTTCACTGTGAGGTCTACTACACCTGTTGTATTCAGCATTTCACTGTAAGGTCTACTACACCTGTTGTATTCAGCATTTCACTGTGAGGTCTACTACACCTGTTGTATTCAGCAGTTCACTGTCAGGTCTACTACACCTGTTGTAGTCAGCATTTCACTGTGAGGTCTACTACACCTGTTGTATTCAGCATTTCACTGTGAGGTCTACTACACCTGTTGTATTCAGCATTTCACTGTAAGGTCTACTACACCTGTTGTATTCAGCATTTCACTGTGAGGTCGACTACACCTGTTGTATTCAGCATTTCACTGTGAGGTCTACTACACCTGTTGTATTCAGCATTTCACTGTAAGGTCTACTACACCTGTTGTATTCAGCATTTCACTGTGAGGTCTACTACACCTGTTGTATTCAGCATTTCACTGTGAGGTCTACTACACCTGTTGTATTCAGCATTTCACTGTAAGGTCTACTACACCTGTTGTATTCAGCATTTCACTGTAAGGTCTACTACACCTGTTGTATTCAGCATTTCACTGTAAGGTCTACTACACCTGTTGTATTCAGCATTTCACTGTAAGGTCTACTACACCTGTTGTATTCAGCATTTCACTGTAAGGTCTACTACACCTGTTGTATTCAGCATTTCACTGTAAGGTCTACTACACCTGTTGTATTCAGCACGTGACCAACGTTGATTTGATTTGAATAAATGGTTAATAGGTGTATATCTACCTTTATTGTTTATTCTGTGTTAAAGCATTTAACCCACATAATGCACAATGCATTTAAAATAAAAACAAAGCGAAACCAGTGATTATTTTTTTTATAATAAATCGAGCCGACCTCAAAAATAACATTAATCGCTACCAGCTTTTCCATCTCCCTCTCGAAGTGAGTCCGGGATTCCTTCTCCAGTTTAAAAGGCCTTTTAAGCCCTGCAACCCTTCACGCCTATTCTTCATTCGATCTCACTAACTGCCCATCATTAGAGGGTCGAGGCAGATTCCTGCTTAAACTGGGCCAGGGAGAGGGGGATAGACACTAGATGACTTTACCCTACACCATGTCTGGGAAAAAAAATAGCACCCTATTCCCTACATAGTGCGTTACTTTTGACTAGCGCCTATTAGGGACACCCAAAATAAGTGCACTGTGTAGGGTGCCATTTGGGACACAGACAAACTCACAAAATACTAAATGGTCCGTTCAGACCCACAGACTGATGACATATCTGACCTGACAGAGCTTGGCCCACATGTATTTATATAAAAGACACACACACACACACACACACACACACACACACACACACACACACACACACTTGGGGTCACTTAGAAATGTCCTTGTTTTTGAAAAAGCTAATTTTTTTGTCCATTAAATATCAAATGGATCAGAAATACAGTTTAGACATTGTTAATGTTGTAAATGACTATTGTAGCTGGAAACTACAGATTTTTTCATGGAATATCTGCATAGGTGTAGGCCCATTATCAGCAACCATCACTCCTGTGTTCCAATGGCACGTTGTGTTAGCTAATCCAAGTTTAGCATTTTAAAAGGCTAGTTGACCATTAGAAAAATCCTTTTGCAATTATGTTAGCACAGCTGAAAACTGTTGTTCTGATTAAAGAAGCAATAAAACTGGCCTTCTTTAGTCTAGTTGAGTATCTGAAGCATCAGCATTTGTGGGTTCGATTATAGGCTCAAAAGGGTCAGGAACAAAGTCCTTTCTTCTGAAACTCATCAGTCTATTCTTGTTCTGAGAAATTGCCAAAAAACTAAAGATCTCGTACAACACTGTGTGCTACTCCCGTCACAGAACAGCGCAAGCTGGCTCTAACCAGAATAGAAAGAGGAGTGGGAGGCCCCAGGTGCACAACTGAGCAAGAGGACAAGTATATTAGAGTGTCTAGTTTGAGAAACAGACACCTCACAAGTCCTCAACTGGCAGCTTCATTAAATAGTACCCGCAAAACACCAGTCTCAATGTCAACAGTGAAGGCAGAGGTCCTCTGTCCAGTCTCAACGTCAACAGTGAAGAGGCAACTCCGGGATGCTGGCCTTTTAGGCAGAGTTCCCCTGTCCAGTCTCAACGTCAACAGTGAAGAGGCAACTCCGGGATGCTGGCCTTTTAGGCAGAGTTCCTCTGTCCAGCGTCTGTGTTCTTTTGCCCATCTTAATCTTTTCTTTTTATTTGCCAGTCTGAGATATGGCTTTTTCTTTGCAACTCTGCCAATGTTGACAGGGGCCTGTCTGGCCCACCTTTTCCTGTAGTCCACAATCGGCTCCTTTGTCGTCGGCTCATTGTTGTCGTGATCAGTCCTACCACTTGATGGCGTTGTGCGCGACCACACAATTGTGGGTGAATACGGTGTACAGGACGTGATTAAGTACACCCACTGATGGGCCCCCGTGTTGGTCAGAGTGGAGGATGTTACCTACCCTCACCCCCTGGGGAGGCCTGTCAGTAAGTCCAGGTTGCAGCTGCAGACAGAGGTGTTCAGTAACAGGGTCCTGAGCTTGGAGGGGAGAACAGTGTTCATTGATCTCAGCATTCAACATCATCATCATCATCATTACATATGGCAGGTTACCTTGGCGGTCTTGGACACGGGGACTACGGTGGTCTGCTTAAAACAAGTTGCTATTATAGACCGGGTCAGGGATAGGTTGAAAATGTAATTGAAGACACTTAGCAGCTGGTCAGTGCATGCTCTGAGGACGTGTTCTGGTATTCCATTTCGCCCTGCGGCCTTGCGAATGTTAACCTGTTTAAAAGGTCGGCCATGGAAAGTGAGATCAACCAGTTGTCTGGAACAGCTGGTGTTCTCATGCATGGTTCAATATTGCTTCCCTCGATGCAAGCATAGAATGTATTTAGCTTATCTGGTAGGCTCGAGTCACTGTGCAGCTCACGGTTGGATTTCCCTTTGTAAATCTGTGATAGATGTGGCAGGGCTTGTAAGAGCATCAGAGCCTAGTAAGATTCGATCTTAGTCCTGGACTTATGTTTTGACTGTTTGATGGTTCGTCAGAAGTCTTAGCAGGATTTCTTATTAGCATCCTGATTAGTTTCCCGCTCTTTGAAAATAGCTCACTGTGTGTATGTTCTGAAAATGGCAGGTCCAGCCGTTAGCTTAGTGTGGATATTGCCTGTAATCCATGGCTTCTGGTTGGGGTATGTACGTACGGTCACTTTGCAGACAACATCGTCAATGCATTGATTAATGAACTCCTCAAATGTTATGGGATGAATCCTGTAACATGCTCCATCCAGTCTGCTATCAAAACAGTCCTATACCTTAGCATCCACTTCCGTATTGAGCGTGTCACTGGTACTTCCTGTGTGTGTGTGTGTGTGTGTATACAGTCTCGCTCTAAAATGTCAGAGACAGGGTGTGTTGTGGGTACTTAACACACGTCTCTTTATCCTGAACGGTGACATCATGCTAGGTCAACACACCCTGGTGCTGACATTTTACAGAGAAAACACAAACACCATCATAAAACCTGTCTCTATTGGACAGGACTGGAGTGCCACCAGAGACTTATTCACGCTGTCTATTTCCAATGAAGCAAGTTGTTTTAGGACAAAGAGAAAAGCACTGATTTTGTCACTTTTATGAAAAGCAAAATGTAATCTTCTTGTTGCTGGTGAGGGAGAAGGGACTGTGTCCCAAACGGCACCCTATTCCCTACATAGTTCACTACTGTAGATCAGGACCCAGAGGGCACTACTGTAGACCAGGACCCAGAGGGCTCTACTGTAGACCAGGACCCAGAGGGCTCTACTGTAGACCAGGACCCAGAGGGCTCTACTGACAGAGTAGCGAGCCGGGGGGGGGGGGGGGGGGGGGTAGCGAGACAGCAGCAGTATTTACCACAAAACATGTTTACTGGCCAGCAGCAGTATTTACCACAACACATGTTTACTGGCTGGCCAGCAGCAGCAGCAGTATTTACCACAAAATATGTTTACTGGCTGGCCAGCAGCAGTATTTACCATAAAACATGTTTACTGGCTGGCCAGCAGCAGCAGTATTTACCACAAAATATGTTTACTGGCTGGCCAGCAGCAGTATTTACCATAAAACATGTTTACTGGCTGGCCAGCAGCAGCAGTATTTACCACAAAACATGTTTACTGGCTGGCCAGCAGCAGTATTTACCACAAAACATGTTTACTGGCCAGCAGCAGCAGTATTTACCACAAAACATGTTTACTGGCTGGCCAGCAGCAGCAGCAGTATTTACCACAAAATATGTTTACTGGCTGGCCAGCAGCAGTATTTACCATAAAACATGTTTACTGGCTGGCCAGCAGCAGCAGTATTTACCATAAAACATGTTTACTGGCTGGCCAGCAGCAGTATTTACCACAAAAAATGTCTACTGGCTGGCCAGCAGCAGCAGTATTTACCACAAAACATGTTTACTGGCTGGCCAGCAGCAGTATTTACCATAAAACATGTTTACTGGCTGGCCAGCAGCAGCAGCAGTATTTACCACAAAACATGTTTACTGGCTGGCCAGCAGCAGCAGCAATATTTACCACAAAATATGTTTACTGGCTGGCCAGCAGCAGCAGCAGTATTTACCACAAAACATGTTTACTGGCTGGCCAGCAGCAGCAGCAGTATTTACCACAAAACATGTTCACTGGCAGGCCAGCAGCAGCAGTATTTACCACAAAACATGTTTACTGGCTGGCCAGCAGCAGTTTTTACCACAAAACATGTTTACTGGCTGGCCAGCAGCAGTATTTACCACAAAACATGTTTACTGGCTGGCCAGCAGCAGTATTTACCACAAAACATGTTTACTGGCTGGCCAGCAGCAGCAGCAGTATTTACCACAAAACATGTTTACTGGCTGGCCAGCAGCAGCAGTATTTACCACAAAACATGTTTACTGGCTGGCCAGCAGCAGTATTTACCACAAAACATGTTTACTGGCCAGCAGCAGCAGTATTTACCACAAAACATGTTTACTGGCTGGCCAGCAGCAGTATTTACCACAAAACATGTTTACTGGCCAGCAGCAGCAGTATTTACCACAAAACATGTTTACTGGCAGGCCAGCAGCAGTATTTACCACAAAACATGTTTACTGGCTGGCCAGCAGCAGCAGCAGTATTTACCACAAAACATGTTTACTGGCTGGCCAGCAGCAGTATTTACCACAAAACATGTTTACTGGCTGGCCAGCAGCAGCAATATTTACCACAAAACATGTTTACTGGCTGGCCAGCAGCAGTATTTACCACAAAACATGTTTACTGGCCAGCAGCAGCAGTATTTACCACAAAACATGTTTACTGGCTGGCCAGCAGCAGCAGCAGTATTTACCACAAAACATGTTTACTGGCTGGCCAGCAGCAGCAGTATTTACCACAAAACATGTTTACTGGCAGGCCAGCAGCAGTATTTACCACAAAACATGTTTACTGGCCAGCAGCAGCAGTATTTACCACAAAACATGTTTACTGGCCAGCAGCAGCAGCAGTATTTACCACAAAACATGTTTACTGGCTGGCCAGCAGCAGTATTTACCACAAAACATGTTTACTGGCTGGCCAGCAGCAGTATTTACCACAAAACATGTTTACTGGCTGGCCAGCAGCAGTATTTACCACAAAACATGTTTACTGGCAGGCCAGCAGCAGTATTTACCACAAAACATGTTTACTGGCTGGCCAGCAGCAGTATTTACCACAAAACATGTTTACTGGCTGGCCAGCAGCAGTATTTACCACAAAACATGTTTACTGGCTGGCCAGCAGCAGCAGCAGTATTTACCACAAAACATGTTTACTGGCCAGCAGCAGTATTTACCACAAAACATGTTTACTGGCTGGCCAGCAGCAGCAGCAGTATTTACCACAAAACATGTTTACTGGCTGGCCAGCAGCAGTATTTACCACAAAACATGTTTACTGGCTGGCCAGCAGCAGTATTTACCACAAAACATGTTTACTGGCAGGCCAGCAGCAGTATTTACCACAAAACATGTTTACTGGCCAGCAGCAGCAGTATTTACCACAAAACATGTTTACTGGCTGGCCAGCAGCAGTATTTACCACAAAACATGTTTACTGGCTGGCCAGCAGCAGTATTTACCACAAAACATGTTTACTGGCCAGCAGCAGCAGTATTTACCACAAAACATGTTTACTGGCTGGCCAGCAGCAGTATTTACCACAAAACATGTTTACTGGCTGGCCAGCAGCAATATTTACCACAAAACATGTTTACTGGCCAGCAGCAGCAGTATTTACCACAAAACATGTTTACTGGCTGGCCAGCAGCAATATTTACCACAAAACATGTTTACTGGCCAGCAGCAGCAGCAGTATTTACCACAAAATATGTTTACTGGCTGGCCAGCAGCAGTATTTACCATAAAACATGTTTACTGGCTGGCCAGCAGCAGCAGTATTTACCACAAAACATGTTTACTGGCTGGCCAGCAGCAGTATTTACCACAAAACATGTTTACTGGCCAGCAGCAGCAGTATTTACCACAAAACATGTTTACTGGCTGGCCAGCAGCAGCAGCAGTATTTACCACAAAATATGTTTACTGGCTGGCCAGCAGCAGTATTTACCATAAAACATGTTTACTGGCTGGCCAGCAGCAGCAGTATTTACCATAAAACATGTTTACTGGCTGGCCAGCAGCAGTATTTACCACAAAAAATGTCTACTGGCTGGCCAGCAGCAGCAGTATTTACCACAAAACATGTTTACTGGCTGGCCAGCAGCAGTATTTACCATAAAACATGTTTACTGGCTGGCCAGCAGCAGCAGTATTTACCACAAAACATGTTTACTGGCTGGCCAGCAGCAGTATTTACCACAAAACATGTTTACTGGCTGGCCAGCAGCAGCAGCAGCAATATTTACCACAAAATATGTTTACTGGCTGGCCAGCAGCAGCAGCAGTATTTACCACAAAACATGTTTACTGGCTGGCCAGCAGCAGCAGCAATATTTACCACAAAATATGTTTACTGGCTGGCCAGCAGCAGCAGCAGTATTTACCACAAAACATGTTTACTGGCTGGCCAGCAGCAGCAGCAGTATTTACCACAAAACATGTTCACTGGCAGGCCAGCAGCAGCAGTATTTACCACAAAACATGTTTACTGGCTGGCCAGCAGCAGTATTTACCACAAAACATGTTTACTGGCTGGCCAGCAGCAGTATTTACCACAAAACATGTTTACTGGCTGGCCAGCAGCAGCAGCAGTATTTACCACAAAACATGTTTACTGGCTGGCCAGCAGCAGCAGTATTTACCACAAAACATGTTTACTGGCTGGCCAGCAGCAGTATTTACCATAAAACATGTTTACTGGCTGGCCAGCAGCAGCAGTATTTACCATAAAACATGTTTACTGGCTGGCCAGCAGCAGTATTTACCACAAAAAATGTCTACTGGCTGGCCAGCAGCAGCAGTATTTACCACAAAACATGTTTACTGGCTGGCCAGCAGCAGTATTTACCACAAAACATGTTTACTGGCCAGCAGCAGCAGCAGTATTTACCACAAAACATGTTTACTGGCTGGCCAGCAGCAGTATTTACCACAAAACATGTTTACTGGCTGGCCAGCAGCAGCAGCAGTATTTACCACAAAACATGTTTACTGGCTGGCCAGCAGCAGTATTTACCACAAAACATGTTTACTGGCTGGCCAGCAGCAGCAATATTTACCACAAAACATGTTTACTGGCTGGCCAGCAGCAGTATTTACCACAAAACATGTTTACTGGCCAGCAGCAGCAGTATTTACCACAAAACATGTTTACTGGCTGGCCAGCAGCAGCAGCAGTATTTACCACAAAACATGTTTACTGGCTGGCCAGCAGCAGCAGTATTTACCACAAAACATGTTTACTGGCAGGCCAGCAGCAGTATTTACCACAAAACATGTTTACTGGCCAGCAGCAGCAGTATTTACCACAAAACATGTTTACTGGCCAGCAGCAGCAGCAGTATTTACCACAAAACATGTTTACTGGCTGGCCAGCAGCAGTATTTACCACAAAACATGTTTACTGGCTGGCCAGCAGCAGTATTTACCACAAAACATGTTTACTGGCTGGCCAGCAGCAGTATTTACCACAAAACATGTTTACTGGCAGGCCAGCAGCAGTATTTACCACAAAACATGTTTACTGGCTGGCCAGCAGCAGTATTTACCACAAAACATGTTTACTGGCTGGCCAGCAGCAGTATTTACCACAAAACATGTTTACTGGCTGGCCAGCAGCAGCAGCAGTATTTACCACAAAACATGTTTACTGGCCAGCAGCAGTATTTACCACAAAACATGTTTACTGGCTGGCCAGCAGCAGCAGCAGTATTTACCACAAAACATGTTTACTGGCTGGCCAGCAGCAGTATTTACCACAAAACATGTTTACTGGCTGGCCAGCAGCAGTATTTACCACAAAACATGTTTACTGGCTGGCCAGCAGCAGTATTTACCACAAAACATGTTTACTGGCAGGCCAGCAGCAGTATTTACCACAAAACATGTTTACTGGCCAGCAGCAGCAGTATTTACCACAAAACATGTTTACTGGCTGGCCAGCAGCAGTATTTACCACAAAACATGTTTACTGGCTGGCCAGCAGCAGTATTTACCACAAAACATGTTTACTGGCAGGCCAGCAGCAGTATTTACCACAAAACATGTTTACTGGCCAGCAGCAGCAGTATTTACCACAAAACATGTTTACTGGCTGGCCAGCAGCAGTATTTACCACAAAACATGTTTACTGGCTGGCCAGCAGCAATATTTACCACAAAACATGTTTACTGGCCAGCAGCAGCAGTATTTACCACAAAACATGTTTACTGGCTGGCCAGCAGCAATATTTACCACAAAACATGTTTACTGGCCAGCAGCAGCAGCAGTATTTACCACAAAACATGTTTACTGGCTGGCCAGCAGCAGCAGCAATATTTACCACAAAACATGTTTACTGGCTGGCCAGCAGCAGTATTTACCACAAAACATGTTTACTGACTGGCCAGCAGCAGTATTTACCACAAAACATGTTTACTGGCTGGCCAGCAGCAGTATTTACCACAAAACATGTTTACTGGCTGGCCAGCAGCAGCAGTATTTACCACAAAACATGTTTACTGGCTGGCCAGCAGCAATATTTACCACAAAACATGTTTACTGGCCAGCAGCAGTATTTACCACAAAACATGTTTACTGGCTGGCCAGCAGCAGTATTTACCACAAAACATGTTTACTGGCCAGCAGCAGTATTTACCACAAAACATGTTTACTGGCTGGCCAGCAGCAGTATTTACCACAAAACATGTTTACTGGCTGGCCAGCAGCAGTATTTACCACAAAACATGTTTACTGGCTGGCCAGCAGCAGCTTCAACCAAACATTTACAGGAAGGCTATCTCAGCTCCGGTAGATTCTGTCTAACATGGTTTTGTTAAGTATAAAGACAACAGAGCGGGTTTGAAAACGAGCCGTCTCAGTCAGTCTGTCCATAGCTAACTAGCCCCTCGGCATCTCGTAAAAGAGACATTTGACGCTGTGTCTAGAATGTTCCTGTGACATTTCCTTCCACATGGAAGCGTCACCTCTGACCCCTGTGTTTTAGGGTGTTCTGAGAGAAGAATACTAGTGAGCTCCAGGCCAGCAGGAAGAAAGGCAGTCTTCCCTTCCCTCCAACTGTCCTTCTATACTGAACAAAAATCTAAAACGCAACATGTAAAGTCTTGGTCTCATGTTTCATGAGTTGAAATAAAAAGATCCCAGAAAATGTTCCATATGAACAAACATATTATTTTTCTCAAATGTTTTTGCACAAGTTTGTTTACATGCCTGTTAGTGAGCATTTCTCCTTTGCCAAGATAATCCATCTACCTGACAGGTGTGGCATATAAAGAAGCTGATTACACAGCATGATCGTTACACAGGTGCACCTTGTGCTAGGGGACAATAAAAGGCCACTCTAAAATGTGCAGTTGTGTCACACAACACAATGCCACAGATGTCTCAAGTTTTGAGGTTGTGTGCAATTGGCATGCTGACTGCAGGAATGTCCACCAGATCTGTTGCCAGAGACTTGAATGTTAATTTCTCTACCACAAGCCGCCTCCAACGTCATTCTATAGAATTTGGCAGTACGTCCAACTGGCCTCACAACCACAAACCACACTGATTTCATCAGCTGATTTAGCTTGTTGTGGTCTGTCTGCTGCTAGCTTCACTGCTAGCTTCACTGCTAGCTTCACTGAAACACAGGAATGCAATGTTAGCAAACTATAGACGTTAGGCTCTGATAAACAGCATGTAGCTTGTCATTTATTTAGGATAGTTTAGACAGCTTCAAAATCATGCGAAAGATGCAGATCTCGTACTAACATTACAGCATTTGTTAAATTCTTATTTTTCCCCATATACCTTTCTCCCTGGAGGGATCTCAGGCCCAGTTACTGAGAGTGACTTTAATTTAAAGTTTCTGACATTTCAAGCCTTGAGCATCTTTGACCTTTGTCTGATATGTTCATCTTTTATGTCTCATGTAACTGTGTTTTAGGCCCAAAAGGATAAAAGTTAGCCATTCTGACACAGAGGCTGCTTCCCAAATGGTACCTTTCAACCAGGGCCAAATCCCAAATCACACCATATTCCCTATATAGTGCACTGCTTTCGAACCAGGGCCCATTAGGGATTAGGGTGTAATTTAGGACAATAGGGCGCAGGTCAAAAGTAGTGCACTATATTAGGAACATTTATGATGATCTTGGACCCTTTATGATAACGGCACTGTGATTATACATTTTGTGGAAAGTTGGGAATTTGTTTCCTAACGTAAACATTTACACCTCTACTATGTCCTATATATTCCTTACGGGACCTGGTCAATAGTAGTGAACTATCTAGGGCAGGAGTAGGCAACCCTGGTCCTGGGAAAATGGAAATTAAACTAATGGCTAATACAATGCTTCAACATTACTGGCACTTCATGTTTTGGATAAATTAACCGACCGGGAAGACCAGGTGTGTTGGGTTCCAACCCGACCGGGAAGACCAGGTGTGTTGGGTTCCAACCCGACCGGGAAGACCAGGTGTGTTGGGTTCCAACCCGACCGGGAAGACCAGGTGTGTTGGGTTTAAAGACCATCAAGTAGCTCCGTCTGTCAGGTGTGGTGCCTAGTTGGAACAAAATCTGGCAGTACATTTGGCACTCCAGGAACAGGGTTGCCTATCCCTGATATATGGTGCCATTTGGAACGTATCCTAGGATATTTTACAGTGTCTCTCGAAGTCAACCTAACTGTTCTTCTGGCTAATGTTTTACAAGTGAAGGGGACAGGACACCTGTTTATAATGACCTCCTGTCTATTCTATAACAAAACCTTCACTCTGGCTATGTGTGCATGACTGCTTAGTATGACATACTAAAACATAAATGAACACACACAGTGGCTAGTCACATAAACACAACGTGTGTGTGAGTGAGTGAGTCTTTCTCACAGAAAAAACTACAGCCTTTACTCTCAAGTTAGGTTCAATCACACAGAAACACTACATTCATTCTACCACATATTAATTTCAAGTCAGTGTTTTCATGTAGAGTTGAGAAGGTAGAGAAGATAGAGAGAGAGAGAAGAGTTGAGAAGGTAGAGGAGAGAGGAGAGAGAGAAGAGTTGAGAAGGTAGAGGAGAGAGGAGAGAGAGAAGAGTTGAGAAGGTAGAGGAGAGAGGAGAGAGAGAAGAGTTGATAAGGTAGAGGAGGAAGAGAGAGCAAGAGAGGAGAGCTGAGAGAGAGAGAAGATTTGGGAAAGTAGAGGAGAGAGGAGAGAGAAGAGTTGAGAAAGTAGAGGAGAGAGGAGAGAGAGAGAAGAGTTGAGAAAGTAGAGGAGAGAAAGAAGAGTTGAGAAAGTAGAGGAGAGAGGAGAGAGAGAAGAGAGCTGAGAGAGAGAGAGAAGAGTTGAAAAGGTAGAGAGAGAGAAGAGTTGATAAGGTAGAGGAGGAAGAGAGAGCGAGAGAGAGGAGAGCTGAGAGAGAGAGAAGAGTTGAGAAAGTAGAGGAGAGAGGAGAGAGAGAAGGGAGCTGAGAGAGAGAGAAGAGTTGAGAAAGTAGAGGAGAGAGGAGAGAGAGAAGAGAGCTGAGAGAGAGAGAAGAGTTGAGAAGGTAGAGGAGAGAGGAGAGAGAGAAGAGTTGAGAAGGTAGAGGAGAGAGGAGAGAGAGAAGAGTTGAGAAAGTAGAGGAGAGAGAGAAGGGCTACTTTTGAGGATCCTTTCCAGAAAACTAAACTGCCACCTGGCATGAGTGATTGGTTGGCAGGATGAAAGCAGCGTCAGTGAGAACTGCCTCGGCCTCCCCAAAAGCTGAGTGGAAGAAGGCTGAAGTGGATGGCATCCAACTAACGCGAGGTGTGGTGCAACCCGAAAAAAGTATTATTGATTAAGTTTTAGTTTAGGCCTACTACATTACCTAGAAATAAATATTGGTCGGCCATATCTGCCTGCAAATGGTCCCACACCTATTAAGGCTATATTATACACAACGTAGCTCAAGAGAAAGCGGGAACAGGCGGATACGGTATGAAAAGCCAGCGTGAGCAGGCGGGTACAGTATGAAAAGCCAGCGAGAGCAGGCGGGTACAGTATGAAAAGCCAGCGTGAGCAGGCAGGTACGGTATGAAAAGCCAGCGGGAGCAGGCGGGTACAGTATGAAAAGCAAGCGTGAGCAGGCGGGTACAGTATGAAAAGCCAGCGTGAGCAGGCGGGTACAGTATGAAAAGCCAGCGGGAGCAGGCGGGTACAGTATGAAAAGCCAGCGGGAGCAGGCGGGTACAGTATGAAAAGCCAGCGGGAGCAGGCGGGTACAGTATGAAAAGCCAGCGGGAGCAGGTGGGTACAGTATGAAAAGCCAGCGGGAGCAGGCGGGTACAGTATGAAAAGCCAGCGGGAGCAGGCGGGTACAGTATGAAAAGCCAGCGGGAGCAGGCGGGTACAGTATGAAAAGCCAGCGGGAGCAGGCGGGTACAGTATGAAAAGCCAGCGGGAGCAGGCGGGTACAGTATGAAAAGCCAGCGGGAGCAGGCGGGTACAGTATGAAAAGCCAGCGGGAGCAGGCGGGTACAGTATGAAAAGCCAGCGGGAGCAGGCGGGTACAGTATGAAAAGCCAGCGGGAGCAGGCGGGTACAGTATGAAAAGCCCTGTAAAAGCCAGATTGTATTTTATAACTTAGCAAGTCATTGTTGGGCAAAAGAACAAGCTTCTCCCTCCAATGCACAGTGCATTGAAACTATGCAGGCGTTGGAGAGGTGTGTGGCCACTTGGAGA
Source organism: Oncorhynchus mykiss (assembly GCF_057628025.1). Lineage (NCBI taxonomy): Eukaryota > Metazoa > Chordata > Actinopteri > Salmoniformes > Salmonidae > Oncorhynchus > Oncorhynchus mykiss. The sequence continues at coordinate 55,894,403 of NC_143043.1, read as the reverse complement.
CACCAGTGAGTCCTCTCACTAAACCCCAGTCTGGAGAGGTGTGTGGCCAATTAGAGACACCAGTGAGTCCTCTCACTAAACCCCAGTCTGGAGAGGTGTGTGGCCAAATGGAGACATCAGTGAGTCCTCTCACTAAACCCCAGTCTGGAGAGGTGTGTGGCCAATTGGAGACACCAGTGAGTCCTCTCACTAAACCCCAGTCTGGAGAGGTGTGTGGCCACTTGGAGACACCAGTGAGTCCTCTCACTAAACCCCAGTCTGGAGAGGTGTGTGGCCACTTGGAGACACCAGTGAGTCCTCTCACTTGTCTTATGTTGCACCTACTCCACATGTTCAGCTCCGTCCCCGAACAGGCCGATTCAGCCCTGACCATATTAACCACATCCTCATCGGCAGACTCAACAGCCTTGGTTTCTCAAATGATTGCCTCGCCTGGTTTACCAACTACTTCTCTGATAGAGTTCAGTGTGTCAAATCGGAGGGCCTGCTGTCTGGACCTCTGACAGTCTCTATGGGTGTGTCACAGGGTTCAATTCTCAGGCCGACTCTTTTCTCTGTGTACATCAATGATGTTGCTCTTGCTGCTGGTGATTCCCTGATCCACCTCTACGCAGACGACACCATTCTGTATACCTCTGGCCCTTCTTTGGACACTGTGTTAACTAACCTCCAGACAAGCTTCAATGCCATACAACTCTCCTTCCGTGGCCTCCAGCTGCTCTCAAATGCAAGTAAAACTAAATGCATGCTCTTCAACCGATCGCTGCCCGCACCTACCCGCCCGTCCAGCATCACTACTCTGGACGGTTCTGACTTAGAATATGTGGACAACTACAAATAACTAGGTGTCTGGTTAGACTGTAGGCTCTCCTTCCAGACTCACATTAAACATCTCCAATCCAAAATTAAATCTAGAATTGGCTTCCTATATCGCAACAAAGCATCCTTCACTCATGCTGCCAAACATACCCTTGTAAAACTGACTATCCTACCGATCCTTGACTTTGGCGATGTCATTTACAAAATAGCCTCCAACACTCTACTCAACAAATTGGATGCAGTCTATCACAGTGCAATCCGTTTTGTCACCAAAGCCCCATATACTATCTACCATTGCGACCTGTACGCTCTCGTTGGCTGGCCCTCGCTTCATACTCGTCGCCAAACCCACTGCCTCCAGGTCATTTATAAGTCTATGCTAGGTAAAGCCCCGCCTCATCTCAGCTCACTGGTCACCATAGCAGCACCCACCTGTAGCACGCTCTCCAGCAGGTATAGTTCTCTGGTCATCCCCAAAACCAATTCCTCCTTTGGTCGTCTTTCCTTTCAGTACTCTGCTGCCAATGACTGGAACGAACTGCAAAAATCTCTGAAACTGGAAACACTTATCTCCCTCACTAGCTTTAAGCACCAGCTGTCAGAGCAGCTCACAGCCTGTACATAGCCCATCTATAATTTAGCCCAAACAACTACCGCTTCCCCTTCTGTATTTATTTTGCTCCTTTGCACCCCAGTATTTCTACTTTGCACATTCACTCATCTACTGCCTAATCTACCATTCCAGTGTTTTACTTGCTATATTGTATTTACTTTGCCACCATGGCCTATTGATTTCCTTTACATCCCTTATCTCACCTCATTTGCTCACATTGTATATAGACTTTTTCTAATGTATTATTGACTGTATGTTTGTTTTACTCCATGTGTAACTCTGTGTCGTTGTATGTGTCGAAATGCTTTGCTTTATCTTGGCCAGGTCGCAGTTGTAAATGAGAACTTGTTCTCAACTGGCCTACCTGGTTAAATAAAGGTGAAATAAATCAACAACAAAAAAAATGTCTATGGGTCCCCCTGACCCCTCCACAACAGAGACCAGCTAGATGTCTATAGGTTCCCCTGACCCCTCCACAACAGAGACCAGCTAGATGTCTATAGGTTCCCCTGACCCCTCCACAACAGAGACCAGCTAGATGTCTATAGGTTCCCCTGACCCCTCCACAACAGAGACCAGCTAGATGTCTATAGGTTCCCCTGACCCCTCCACAACAGAGACCAGCTAGATGTCTATAGGTTCCCCTCCACAACAGAGACCAGCTAGATGTCTATAGGTCCCCCTGACCCCTCCACAGCAGAGACCAGCTAGATGTCTATAGGTTCCCCTCCACAACAGAGACCAGCTAGATGTCTATAGGTTCCCCTGACCCCTCCACAACAGAGACCAGCTAGATGTCTATAGGTTCCCCTCCACAACAGAGACCAGCTAGATGTCTATAGGTCCCCCTGACCCCTCCACAGCAGAGACCAGCTAGATGTCTATAGGTTCCCCTGACCCCTCCACAGCAGAGACCAGCTAGATGTCTATAGGTTCCCCTCCACAACAGAGACCAGCTAGATGTCTATAGGTTCCCCTGACCCCTCCACAACAGAGACCAGCTAGATGTCTATAGGTTCCCCTGACCCCTCCACAACAGAGACCAGCTAGATGTCTATAGGTTCCCCTCCACAACAGAGACCAGCTAGATGTCTATAGGTCCCCTGACCCCTCCACAACAGAGACCAGCTAGATGTCTATAGGTTCCCCTCCACAACAGAGACCAGCTAGATGTCTATAGGTCCCTTGACCCCTCCACAACAGAGACCAGCTAGATGTCTATAGGTTCCCCTGACCCCTCCACAACAGAGACCAGCTAGATGTCTATAGGTTCCCCTCCACAACAGAGACCAGCTAGATGTCTATAGGTCCCTTGACCCCTCCACAACAGAGACCAGCTAGATGTCTATAGGTTCCCCTCCACAACAGAGACCAGCTAGATGTCTATAGGTCCCTTGACCCCTCCACAACAGAGACCAGCTAGATGTCTATAGGTTCCCCTGACCCCTCCACAACAGAGACCAGCTAGATGTCTATAGGTTCCCCTCCACAACAGAGACCAGCTAGATGTCTATAGGTCCCTTGACCCCTCCACAACAGAGACCAGCTAGATGTCTATAGGTTCCCCTGACCCCTCCACAACAGAGACCAGCTAGATGTCTATAGGTCCCCTGACCCCTCCACAACAGAGACCAGCTAGATGTCTATAGGTTCCCCTCCACAACAGAGACCAGCTAGATGTCTATAGGTTCCCCTGACCCCTCCACAACAGAGACCAGCTAGATGTCTATAGGTCCCCCTGACCCCTCCACAACAGAGACCAGCTAGATGTCTATAGGTCCCCTGACCCCTCCACAACAGAGACCAGCTAGATGTCTATAGGTTCCCCTCCACAACAGAGACCAGCTAGATGTCTATAGGTTCCCCTGACCCCTCCACAACAGAGACCAGCTAGATGTCTATAGGTTCCCCTCCACAACAGAGACCAGCTAGATGTCTATAGGTCCCCTGACCCCTCCACAACAGAGACCAGCTAGATGTCTATAGGTCCCCCTGACCCCTCCACAACAGAGACCAGCTAGATGTCTATAGGTTCCCCTGACCCCTCCACAACAGAGACCAGCTAGATGTCTATAGGTTCCCCTGACCCCTCCACAACAGAGACCAGCTAGATGTCTATAGGTCCCCTGACCCCTCCACAACAGAGACCAGCTAGATGTCTATAGGTTCCCCTGACCCCTCCACAACAGAGACCAGCTAGATGTCTATAGGTTCCCTCCACAACAGAGACCAGCTAGATGTCTATAGGTTCCCCTGACCCCTCCACAGCAGAGACCAGCAAGATGTCCATAGGTTCCCCTGACCCCTCCACAGCAGAGACCAGCAAGATGTCCATAGGTTCCCCTGACCCCTCCACAGCAGAGACCAGCAAGATGTCTATAGGTTCCCCTGACCCCTCCACAACAGAGACCAGCAAGATGTCTATAGGTTCCCCTGACCCCTCCACAGCAGAGACCAGCTAGATGTCTATAGGTTCCCCTGACCCCTCCACAGCAGAGACCAGCTAGATGTCTATAGGTTCCCCTCCACAACAGAGACCAGCTAGATGTCTATAGGTTCCCCTCCACAACAGAGACCAGCTAGATGTCTATAGGTTCCCCTCCACAGCAGAGACCAGCTAGATGTCTATAGGTTCCCCTGACCCCTCCACAGCAGAGACCAGCTAGATGTCTATAGGTTCCCCTCCACAACAGAGACCAGCTAGATGTCTATAGGTTCCCCTGACCCCTCCACAACAGAGACCAGCAAGATGTCTATAGGTTCCCCTGACCCCTCCACAGCAGAGACCAGCTAGATGTCTATAGGTTCCACCCCACAACAGAGACCAGCTAGATGTCTATAGGTTCCCCTCCACAACAGAGACCAGCTAGATGTCTATAGGTTCCCCTGACCCCTCCACAACAGAGACCAGCAAGATGTCTATAGGTTCCCCTGACCCCTCCACAGCAGAGACCAGCTAGATGTCTATAGGTTCCCCTGACCCCTCCACAGCAGAGACCAGCTAGATGTCTATAGGTTCCCCTCCACAACAGAGACCAGCTAGATGTCTATAGGTTCCCCTGACCCCTCCACAGCAGAGACCAGCTAGATGTCTATAGGTTCCCCTGACCCCTCCACAGCAGAGACCAGCTAGATGTCTATAGGTTCCCTCCACAACAGAGACCAGCTAGATGTCTATAGGACCCCTTCACAGCAGAGACCAGCTAGATGTCTATAGGTTCCCCTGACCCCTCCACAACAGAGACCAGCTAGATGTCTATAGGTCCCTTGACCCCTCCACAACAGAGACCAGCTAGATGTCTATAGGTTCCCCTGACCCCTCCACAACAGAGACCAGCTAGATGTCTATAGGACCCCTAAACAGCAGAGACCAGCTAGATGTCTATAGGACCCCTCCACAACAGAGACCAGTTAGATGTCTATAGGTTCCCCTGACCCCTCCACAGCAGAGACCAGCTAGATGTCTATAGGACCCCTAAACAGCAGAGACCAGCTAGATGTCTATAGGACCCCTCCACAACAGAGACCAGTTAGATGTCTATAGGTTCCCCTGACCCCTCCACAGCAGAGACCAGCTAGATGTCTATAGGACCCCTCCACAGCAGAGACCAGCTAGATGTCTATAGGACCCCTCCACAGCAGAGACCAGCTAGATGTCTATAGGACCCCTCCACAGCAGAGACCAGCTAAATGTCTATAGGACCCCTCCACAGCAGAGACCAGCTAGATGTCTATAGGTTCCCCTGACCCCTCCACAGCAGAGACCAGCTAGATGTCTATAGGTTCCCCTGACCCCCCCACAGCAGAGACCAGCTAGATGTCTATAGGTTCCCCTGACCCCTCCACAGCAGAGACCAGCAAGATGTCTATAGGTTCCCCTGACCCCTCCACAACAGAGACCAGCTAGATGTCTATAGGTCCCCTCCACAACAGAGACCAGCTAGATGTCTATAGGTCCCCTGACCCCTCCACAGCAGAGACCAACTAGATGTCTATAGGTTCCCCTGACCCCTCCACAACAGAGACCAGCTAGATGTCTATAGGTTCCCCTGACCCCTCCACAACAGAGACCAGCTAGATGTCTATAGGTTCCCCTGACCCCTCCACAACAGAGACCAGCTAGATGTCTATAGGTTCCCCTGACCCCTCCACAGCAGAGACCAGCTAGATGTCTATAGGTTCCCCTGACCCCTCCACAACAGAGACCAGCTAGATGTCTATAGGTCCCCTGACCCCTTCACAGCAGAGACCAGCTGTTTCAGATGAGGATGGAAGGACTTCAGATTCCTCACTGATGACAAATGCCTGTTAGATTTTTTCCCCTCCGTCTCAAAAAAGTTTTTTTTTTTTTAAGGCACATTTTCTCATCTCCTCCCAACTGCATGTGCTGCCATAGAAATAGAAGGAATAGAACAGGCATCCCCATTCAATTCAAAGATGCAGTCATTGCAAGTGTCCCCGTAGGAGCAAAGCAGGAAGTACAAAACAGGAAGTGCTAATATACACAACTGTTCACAAGTTCGGGGTCACTTAGAAATGTCCCTGTTTTTGAAAGAAAAATATGCTTTTGTCCATTAAAATAAGATCAAATTGATCAGAAAGACAGTGTAGACATTGTTCATGTTGTAAATGACTATTGAAGCTGGAAACGGCTGATTTTCTATGGAATATCTACATAGGCCCATTATCAGCAATCCAAGTTTATCATTGTAAAAGGCTAATTGATCATTAGAAAACCCTTTTGCAATTGTTGGCACAGCTGAAAACTGTTCTGATTAAAGAAGCAATAAAACTGGCCTTCTTTAGACTAGTTGAGTATCTGGAGCATCAGCATTTGTGGGTTCGATTACAGGCTCAAAATGGCCAGAAACAAAGACCTTTCTTCTGAAACTCGTAACTCTAATCTATTCTTGAGAAACAGACACCTCACACTTCCTCAACTGGCAGCTTCATTAAATAGTGCCCTGCAAAACACCAGTCTCAACGTCAACAGTGAAGAGGCGACTCCGGGATGCTGTTTTTAATGTTAAAAAATTACTTTCAACCCTTGAAACAATTGAGACATGGATTGTGTATGTGTGCCATTCAGAGGGTGAATGGGCAAGACAAAAAATGTAAGTGCCTTTGAACGAGGTATGGAAGTAGTAGGTGTCAGGTGACCTGTTTTGTGTCAAGAACTGCAACGCTGCTGGGTTTTTCCTCACTCAACAAATTCCTGTGTGTATCAAGAATGTTCCACCAACCAAAGGACATCCAGCCAACTTGACACAACTGTGGGAAGCATCGGAGTCAACATGGGCCAGCATCCCTGTGGAACACTTTCAACAGTCCATGCCCTGACGAATTGAGGCTGTTGAGGGCAAACCTCCCATTTGGGGGTGGGGGGGGTTGCAACTCAATATTAGGAAGGTGTTCTTAATGTTTTGTACACTCAGTGTAGATGTATGTAGGCTTATCTGATAGAGTTGTCTACCCTACCTGACACAAAGGAAACAGGACACACATAAGCAAATGTTCACATACAATCACTGCAGAGATTCATCACTGTATCCAACGCAATACAGCACAGCTGTGCCAGTAGTTGTTCATTTTATGGCCCTGCTCTCCGGCCCTGCTCTCCGGCCCTACTGTGAAAGGTGGATTCAGCAGATGCAGAGATCAGGGTGTAGAATGCAACCTACATATGTTTATGACACTAACCCGTTCAGCCAATAAAAACAACCAGATTTTAGTCTGGCTCCAGAACTACATTACAACTAGCATGTGTTCGTCTGGGAATATTGCGGATTATCAAACTAGATGCTCATTCTCCAGTTAGAAATCCTGAGTGTAGAGGCAGCGTGACACCGTGAGATAAAGTCAAGCCGGCCCTACGTCATCATTTACCGGGGACGCTTGTCTATAGATATTTTTATCTGACCGTAAACCTAGATTTTAGGCACATGCTGAGCATCAGACAGGCCTGTCATCAGACTGAGGCAAGGTAACATCACTACCGCGGCTCTCTTTAACCACTAAACCAGCCGTATATACATTTTGTAAAGATGAATAGTTTGTTGAGAATAACATTTTAAAAAGGTGTCCTATTCGGTATTGCGTTCGAGATGAACCAACAGTTCTGCGATGAGAATCTGGAAATGACAGGATGTCCAAATCCACAGACATTTAACACTGGGACGAGAACACGCCCATGTCAATGCCTCGCCGCGCCTCGATCATCTGTGTATGTCTAATTAACTATTTACATTCACGAAACACAAAAACTAGGAACATGTTCCCTATTAGGGCTAGGATACTAAATCTAAACCTTTACTTGGCATTATTCTCTACGGCAATAGTGTTCACAGGCCAGGAACCATCCAAGGCTTTTTCCCTCTGTGTGCTTGTCCATTCTGCGGCATAAACTACATATTCAATTTAGCCTGAAAACGTCTTTGCCAGCTGCAGATGCCTTCAATTCTAATCTGCTGCCTTCGTTGAAATGCATGAACATGGTAGCAAGGTCTCCTAGTGCATTTTCGGCCTAGCGATAAATCCATGTTTATTATTGCATTCAAAATGTGCCGTTTGTGTTTCCAAATGTCTCAATATCTCACCGCTGTAGACATCTAGGCTATTTCATGGTAACCTGATGTGGTAATCCGATGTAATAGTGTAACATTCAACATTGTACAGCATATCAACTGAACAGCCTCCAGTAAATCAATGCAATGTACATCTGAGATCATTTAGCAAATGCAGCGCTAGAAAATAAAGGTGACTTTAACGAGAGAGAGAGAAAGCAAACAGATAACGTTACTTACTGTCACAAATCCAGAACGTTTTCCTCGGGATTCCAACGTAAAAACGGGTAGGTTTAAATGTGTCGCAAATCCGGGTGTCAATGCAATATTGTGGTGTTCAGAAGTGAACGGTTTTCACCGCCGTTACTGGCTCGCTGCTCCATTCCGGGGAAATCAGCCGGGAGTGCGCCTACATGGGATGCGCGTTCCCGAATTACTGTTTCCTGTCCAGCCCGAAACCAACCCTGCAATCAGCCTCGACCAAATCAACCAACCAACCCTACAATCATTCTTGACCAATCAACCAAACCAAGCTAAAACAAACGCAATTTATTTGATAGGCAATCGTATACACACTCACTGGCCAGTTTATTAGGAACAACTTCTCTCTGGGAATGAATCGCTCATAGAGAGTGAGTCACGTGGCCATGGCTTGCTATATAAAGCAGGCAGACAGGCATGAAGGCCTTCAGGTAAAGAGCGTCTCTGGTTTGAAGTGGTGGGAACACAGGGTTTAGCTTTCAAGGAGCCTGAAAAGAGTGTCTGACTTGGAAAAGTGTCATATTTTCAGAAGGAGTCAGGAAATTGGTTAACGAAGAAGGATTGGAGTGAAAGAGAGAGGAGGTTGAGAAAGACAAGAGGATGAGTTTGAATCTGTTGAAGTTGACAATAACGAGGGTGAGGTTATGTCGAAGAACACGGGTGTGAAGTTCAAACAGAACTCACCAGTTTGAGTCCAGGAGGTGAAATGGGTAGGTGTTGTGAGGAGCCCGAACCTTGCATTGATGGACATGATAAAGTTGAAGTCTGAAGTTTACACATGTAACAGTTAAGCTTCCGTCCGTCCCCTCGCCCCGACCCGGGCTCGAACCAGGGACCCTCTGCACACATCAACAACTGACACCCACGAAGCATCGCTACCCATCGCTCCACAAAAGCCGCAGCCCTTGCAGAGCAAAGGGGAACCAAGGTCTCAGAGCGAGCTCAGTATTGGTTTGTACTGGTTTATGGTTCATTTAACAGGCTTATGCATTTGTTTTATTGAAACAGTACATGAGGTTAAACTAAATACTGAGAAAGTTATGTTTTTAAATACAAGTCAATGTATTAACTAGTATGACTGTTTTTACACTGAACAAATGTATAAAACGCAACATGTGAAGTGTTGGTCCCGTGTTTAATGAGCTGAAATAAAAAGATCCCAGAAATGTTCCATACGCACAAAAAGCTTATTTCTAATCAAATTTTGTGAACAAATGTGTTTACATCCCTGTTGGTGAGCATTTCTCCTTTGCCAAGATAATCCATCCACCTGACAGGTGGCATATCAAGAAGCTGATTAAACAGCATGATCATTACAGTGGTGCATCTTGTGCTGGGGAGTGTGCACGTGTTGAGGGTGAATGCAATTGGCATGCATGACTGCAGGAATGTCCCGCTGAACTGTTGCCAGAGACTTGAATGATAATTTCTCTACCATAAACTGCCTCCAACATTCTTTTAGAGAATTTGGCAGTACGTCCAACCGGCATCACAAACGCAGACCTCGTGAAACCCCGCCAGCCTTGAACCTTCACATCTTCTTCACCTGCGGGATCATCTGAGAGGGGGGGGGGGGTTACTGAGGAGTATTTCTGTCTGGGGAAAAAGTCATTCTGATTGGCTGGGCCTGGCTGCAAAGTGGTTGGGCCTATGCCCTCCCATGCCTGCCCAAGCATGTGAAATCCATAGATTAGTGGCTAATTAATTCATTTCAATTCAGTGATTTCCTCGTATGAACAGTAACTCAGTAAAATCTTAGAAATTGTTTCATTTTGCATTTTATATTTTTGTTCAGTATAAATATTATGATATTATTAACATATTATGTTACTGTACTTACTGTAGTTTCTAGTCTTTTACTGACTGAATTATTAATGTTCTGCAGATCGAAATTCAACCAGGCCAACAATTCCACTGCGATGGCAAGAGCACTGTTAGGTGCTTTAGATCAGAGCACTGTTAGGTGCTTTAGATCAGAGCACTGTTAGGTGCTTTAGATCAGAGCACTGTTAGGTGCTTTAGATCAGAGCACTGTTAGGTGCTTTAGATCAGAGCACTGTTAGGTGCTTTAGATCAGAGCACTGTTAGGTGCTTTAGATCAGAGCACTGTTAGGTGCTTTAGATCAGAGCACTGTTAGGTGCTTTAGATCAGAGCACTGTTAGGTGCTTTAGATCAGAGCACTGTTAGGTGCTTTAGATCAGAGCACTGTTAGGTGCTTTAGATCAGAGCACTGTTAGGTGCTTTATATCAGAGCACTGTTAGGTGCTTTAGATCAGAGCACTGTTAGGTGCTTTATATCAGAGCACTGTTAGGTGCTTTAGATCAGAGCACTGTTAGGTGCTTTAGATCAGAGCACTGTTAGGTGCTTTAGATCAGAGCACTGTTAGGTGCTTTAGATCAGAGCACTGTTAGGTGCTTTAGATCAGAGCACTGTTAGGTGCTTTAGATCAGAGCACTGTTAGGTGTTTTAGATCAGGGGAGTCAATCCATGGAGGTCCTAGTGTCTTCTGTGTTTTCCCATCAACCCGGTGAGGGGTGTTATTCACTAATTAGTGACCTTCATTCATCAATGAAGGACAAGGAGGAGTCGAAAACCCTGCAAGACACTCGTCCCACCGTGGATTGAGTTTGACACGTTTCTGAAAAGCATCCTGAGACGTATGTACAGAGATTGTATTGGCCGTAGAATTAGAATCGAAGAAAATCCAATCACATTGGGTAATTTTGGGGGGGGGGGTGGGATCTCCATCTCAGAATGCACGTATCAGGATAACAGGCGTTGTGTCTGAGAGAGAAGAGGCCAACCAACACTGTTTTGGATGGGAATGTCTGTTCTACTCACTGTAATTCTATGGGACAATGGCTGTGCTACATTATGTACAGTCGTGGCCAAAAGATTTGAGAATGACACAAATATTAATTTCCACAAAGTTTGCTGCTTCAGTGTCTTTAGATATTTTTGTCAGATGTTACTATGGATACTGAAGTATAATTACAAGCATTTCATAAGTGTCAAAGGCTTTTATTGACAATTACATGAAGTTGATGCAAATAGTCAGTATTTGCAGTGTTGACCCTTCTTTTTCAAGACCTCTGCAATCTGCCCCTGGCATGCTGTCAATTAACTTCTGGGCCACATCCTGACTGATGGCAGCCCATTCTTGCATAATCAATGCTTGGAGTTTGTCAGAATTTGTGGGTTTTTGTTTGTCCACCCGCCTCTTGAGGATTGACCACAAGTTCTCAATGGGATTAAGGTCTGAGGAGTTTCCTGGCCATGGACCCAAAATATCGATGTTTTGTTCACCGAGCCACTTAGTTATCACTTTTGCCTTATGGCAAGGAGCTCCATTATGCTGGAAAAGGCATTGTTCATCACCAAACTGTTCCTGGATAGTTGGGAGAAGTTGCTCTCTGTGGATGTGTTGGTACCATTCTTTATTCATGGCTGTGTTCTTAGGCAAAATTGTGAGTGAGCCCACTCACATGGCTGAGAAGCAACCCCACACATGAATGGTCTCAGGATGCTTTACTGTTGGCACGACACAGGACTGATGGTAGCGCTCACCTTGTCTTCTCCGGACAAGCTTTTTTCCGGATGACCCAAACAATCGGAAAGGGGATTCAACAGAGAAAATGACTTTACCCCAGTCCTCAGCAGTCCAATCCCTGTACCTTTTGCAGAATATCAGTCTGTCCCTGATGTTTTTCATGGAGAGAGGTGGCTTCTTTGCTGCCCTTCTTGACACCAGGCCATCCTTCAAAAGTCTTCGCCTCACTGTGCGTGCAGATGCACTCACACCTGCCTGTTGCCATTCCTGAACAAGCTCTGTACTGGTAGTGCCCCGATCCCGCAGCTGAATCAACTTTAGGAGACTGTCCTGGTTCTTGCTGGACATTCTTGGGCGCCCTGAAGCCTTCTGCAGAAATTCAGTTGAAATGTTTTTGGGGGATTCAGTTCATTTGCATGGCAAAGAGGGACTTTGCAATTAATTCCAATTCGTCTGATCACTCTTCATAACATTCTGGAGTATATGCAAATTGCCATCATACAAGCTGAGGCAGCAGACTTTGTGAAAATTAATATTTGTGTCATTCTCAAAACTTTTGGCCACGACTGTACACTGAGTACACCAAACATTAGGAACACCTTCCTAATATTGAGTTGAACCACCCCTTTCCCCTTTTCCAGGAGCTGAGTCGAGACCACTGGTTACTGTATGTCCAGGAGCTGAGTCGAGACCACTGGTTACTGTATATCCAGGTGCTGAGTCGAGACCACTGGTTACTGTATGTCCAGGGGTTGAGTCGAGACCACTGGTTACTGTATGTCCAGGGGTTGAGTCGAGACCACTGGTTACTGGATATCCAGGTGCTGAGTCGAGACCACTGGTTACTGGATATCCAGGGGCTGAGTCGAGACCACTATTTCTGTATATCCAGGGGCTGAGTCGATAACACTGGTTACTGTATATCCAGGGGCTGAGTCGAGACCACTGGTTACTGTATGTCCAGGGGCTGAGTCGAGACCACTGGTTACTGTATGTCCAGGGGCTGAGTCGAGACCACTGGTTACTGTATATCCAGGGGCTGAGTCGAGACCACTGGTTACTGTATATCCAGGTGCTGAGTCGAGACCACTGGTTACTGTATATCCAGGGGCTGAGTCGAGACCACTGGTTACTGTATATCCAGGGGCTGAGTCGAGACCACTGGTTACTGTATATCCAGGGGCTGAGTCGAGACCACTGGTTACTGTATATCCAGGGGCTGAGTCGAGACCACTGGTTACTGTATGTCCAGGGGCTGAGTCGAGACCACTGGTTACTGTATATCCAGGGGCTGAGTCGAGACCACTGTTTACTGTATATCCAGGTGCTGAGTCGAGACCACTGGTTACTGTATATCCAGGGGCTGAGTCGAGACCACTGGTTACTGTATATCCAGGGGCTGAGTCGAGACCACTGGTTACTGTATATCCAGGTGCTGAGTCGAGACCACTGGTTACTGTATGTCCAGGGGGTGAGTCGAGACCACTGGTTACTGTATATCCAGGGGCTGAGTCGAGACCACTGGTTACTGTATGTCCAGGGGCTGAGTCGAGACCACTGGTTACTGTATATCCAGGGGCTGAGTCGAGACCACTGGTTACTGTATATCCAGGGGCTGAGTTGAGACCACTGGTTACTGTATGTCTAGGGGCTGAGTCGAGACCACTGGTTACTGTATATCCAGGGGCTGAGTCGAGACCACTGGTTACTGTATGTCCAGGGGCTGAGTCGAGACCACTGGTTACTGTATATCCAGGGGCTGAGTCGAGACCACTGGTTACTGTATATCCAGGTGCTGAGTCGAGACCACTGGTTACTGTATGTCCAGGGGCTGAGTCGAGACCACTGGTTACTGTATATCCAGGGGCTGAGTCGAGACCACTGGTTACTGTATGTCCAGGGGCTGAGTCGAGACCACTGGTTACTGTATATCCAGGGGCTGAGTCGAGACCACTGGTTACTGTATATCCAGGGGCTGAGTTGAGACCACTGGTTACTGTATGTCTAGGGGCTGAGTCGAGACCACTGGTTACTGTATATCCAGGGGCTGAGTCGAGACCACTGGTTACTGTATGTCCAGGGGCTGAGTCGAGACCACTGGTTACTGTATATCCAGGGGCTGAGTCGAGACCACTGGTTACTGTATATCCAGGGGCTGAGTCGAGACCACTGGTTACTGTATGTCCAGGGGCTGAGTCGAGACCACTGGTTACTGTATATCCAGGGGCTGAGTCGAGACCACTGGTTACTGTATATCCAGGGGCTGAGTCGAGACCACTGGTTACTGTATATCCAGGGGCTGAGTCGAGACCACTGGTTACTGTATATCCAGGGGCTGAGTCGAGACCACTGGTTACTGTATGTCCAGGGGCTGAGTCGAGACCACTGGTTACTGTATATCCAGGGGCTGAGTCGAGACCACTGGTTACTGTATATCCAGGGGCTGAGTCGAGACCACTGGTTACTGTATGTCCAGGGGCTGAGTCGAGACCACTGGTTACTGTATATCCAGGGGCTGAGTCGAGACCACTGGTTACTGTATATCCAGGGGCTGAGCCGAGACCACTGGTTACTGTATGTCCAGGGGCTGAGTCGAGACCACTGGTGACTGTATATCCAGGGGCTGAGTCGAGACCACTGGTTACTGTATATCCAGGGGCTGAGTCGAGACCACTGGTTACTGTATATCCAGGTGCTGAGTCGAGACCACTGGTTACTGTATGTCCAGGGGCTGAGTCGAGACCACTGGTTACTGTATGTCCAGGGGCTGAGTCGAGACCACTGGTTACTGTATGTCCAGGGGCTGAGTCGAGACCACTGGTTACTGTATGTCCAGGTGCTGAGTCGAGACCACTGGTTACTGTATATCCAGGGGCTGAGTCGAGACCACTGGTTACTGTATATCCAGGTGCTGAGTCGAGACCACTGGTTACTGTATGTCCATTGGCTGAGTCGAGACCACTGGTTACTGTATGTCCAGGGGCTGAGTCGAGACCACTGGTTACTGTATATCCAGGGGCTGAGTCGAGACCACTGGTTACTGTATATCCAGGGGCTGAGTCGAGACCACTGGTTACTGTATGTCCAGGGGCTGAGTCGAGACCACTGGTTACTGTATATCCAGGGGCTGAGTCGAGACCACTGGTTACTGTATATCCAGGGGCTGAGTCGAGACCACTGGTTACTGTATATCCAGGGGCTGAGCCGAGACCACTGGTTACTGTATGTCCAGGGGCTGAGTCGAGACCACTGGTGACTGTATATCCAGGGGCTGAGTCGAGACCACTGGTTACTGTATGTCCAGGGGCTGAGTCGAGACCACTGGTTACTGTATGTCCAGGGGCTGAGTCGAGACCACTGGTTACTGTATATCCAGGGGCTGAGTCGAGACCACTGGTTACTGTATATCCAGGTGCTGAGTCGAGACCACTGGTTACTGTATATCCAGGGGCTGAGTCGAGACCACTGGTTACTGTATATCCAGGGGCTGAGTCGAGACCACTGGTTACTGTATATCCAGGGGCTGAGTCGAGACCACTGGTTACTGTATATCCAGGGGCTGAGTCGAGACCACTGGTTACTGTATATCCAGGGGCTGAGTCGAGACCACTGGTTACTGTATATCCAGGTGCTGAGTCGAGACCACTGGTTACTGTATGTCCATTGGCTGAGTCGAGACCACTGGTTACTGTATGTCCAGGGGCTGAGTCGAGACCACTGGTTACTGTATGTCCAGGGGCTGAGTCGAGACCACTGGTTACTGTATGTCCAGGGGCTGAGTCGAGACCACTGGTTACTGTATGTCCAGGGGCTGAGTCGAGACCACTGGTTACTGTATGTCCAGGGTCTGAGTCGAGACCACTGGTTACTGTATATCCAGGGGCTGAGTCGAGACCACTGGTTACTGTATATCCAGGTGCTGAGTCGAGACCACTGGTTACTGTATGTCCAGGGGCTGAGTCGAGACCACTGGTTACTGTATGTCCAGGGGCTGAGTCGAGACCACTGGTTACTGTATGTCCAGGGGCTGAGTCGAGACCACTGGTTACTGTATATCCAGGGGCTGAGTCGAGACCACTGGTTACTGTATATCCAGGTGCTGAGTCGAGACCACTGGTTACTGTATATCCAGGGGCTGAGTCGAGACCACTGGTTACTGGATATCCAGGTGCTGAGTCGATACCACTGGTTACTGTATATCCAGGGGCTGAGTCGAGACCACTGGTTACTGTATGTCTAGGGGCTGAGTCGAGACCACTGGTTACTGTATGTCTAGGGGCTGAGTCGAGACCACTGGTTACTGTATATCCAGGGGCTGAGTCGAGACCACTGGTTACTGTATGTCTAGGGGCTGAGTCGAGACCACTGGTTACTGTATATCCAGGGGCTGAGTCGAGACCACTGGTTACTGTATATCCAGGGGCTGAGTCGAGACCACTGGTTACTGTATGTCCAGGGGCTGAGTCGAGACCACTGGTTACTGTATATCCAGGGGCTGAGTCGAGACCACTGGTTACTGTATATCCAGGGGCTGAGTCGAGACCACTGGTTACTGTATATCCAGGGGCTGAGTCGAGACCACTGGTTACTGTATATCCAGGGGCTGAGTCGAGACCACTGGTTACTGTATGTCCAGGGGCTGAGTCGAGACCACTGGTTACTGTATATCCAGGGGCTGAGTCGAGACCACTGGTTACTGTATATCCAGGGGCTGAGTCGAGACCACTGGTTACTGTATGTCCAGGGGCTGAGTCGAGACCACTGGTTACTGTATATCCAGGGGCTGAGTCGAGACCACTGGTTACTGTATATCCAGGGGCTGAGCCGAGACCACTGGTTACTGTATGTCCAGGGGCTGAGTCGAGACCACTGGTGACTGTATATCCAGGGGCTGAGTCGAGACCACTGGTTACTGTATATCCAGGGGCTGAGTCGAGACCACTGGTTACTGTATGTCCAGGGGCTGAGTCGAGACCACTGGTTACTGTATATCCAGGGGCTGAGTCGAGACCACTGGTTACTGTATATCCAGGTGCTGAGTCGAGACCACTGGTTACTGTATATCCAGGGGCTGAGTCGAGACCACTGGTTACTGTATATCCAGGGGCTGAGTCGAGACCACTGGTTACTGTATATCCAGGGGCTGAGTCGAGACCACTGGTTACTGTATATCCAGGGGCTGAGTCGAGACCACTGGTTACTGTATGTCCAGGGGCTGAGTCGAGACCACTGGTTACTGTATATCCAGGGGCTGAGTCGAGACCACTGTTTAGTGTATATCCAGGTGCTGAGTCGAGACCACTGGTTACTGTATATCCAGGGGCTGAGTCGAGACCACTGGTTACTGTATATCCAGGGGCTGAGTCGAGACCACTGGTTACTGTATATCCAGGTGCTGAGTCGAGACCACTGGTTACTGTATGTCCAGGGGCTGAGTCGAGACCACTGGTTACTGTATGTCCAGGGGCTGAGTCGAGACCACTGGTTACTGTATGTCCAGGGGCTGAGTCGAGACCACTGGTTACTGTATGTCCAGGTGCTGAGTCGAGACCACTGGTTACTGTATATCCAGGGGCTGAGTCGAGACCACTGGTTACTGTATATCCAGGTGCTGAGTCGAGACCACTGGTTACTGTATGTCCATTGGCTGAGTCGAGACCACTGGTTACTGTATGTCCAGGGGCTGAGTCGAGACCACTGGTTACTGTATGTCCAGGGGCTGAGTCGAGACCACTGGTTACTGTATGTCCAGGGGCTGAGTCGAGACCACTGGTTACTGTATGTCCAGGGGCTGAGTCGAGACCACTGGTTACTGTATGTCCAGGGGCTGAGTCGAGACCACTGGTTACTGTATATCCAGGGGCTGAGTCGAGACCACTGGTTACTGTATATCCAGGTGCTGAGTCGAGACCACTGGTTACTGTATGTCCAGGGGCTGAGTCGAGACCACTGGTTACTGTATGTCCAGGGGCTGAGTCGAGACCACTGGTTACTGTATGTCCAGGGGCTGAGTCGAGACCACTGGTTACTGTATATCCAGGGGCTGAGTCGAGACCACTGGTTACTGTATATCCAGGTGCTGAGTCGAGACCACTGGTTACTGTATATCCAGGGGCTGAGTCGAGACCACTGGTTACTGGATATCCAGGTGCTGAGTCGAGACCACTGGTTACTGTATATCCAGGGGCTGAGTCGAGACCACTGGTTACTGTATGTCTAGGGGCTGAGTCGAGACCACTGGTTACTGTATGTCTAGGGGCTGAGTCGAGACCACTGGTTACTGTATATCCAGGGGCTGAGTCGAGACCACTGGTTACTGTATGTCTAGGGGCTGAGTCGAGACCACTGGTTACTGTATATCCAGGGGCTGAGTCGAGACCACTGGTTACTGTATATCCAGGGGCTGAGTCGAGACCACTGGTTACTGTATATCCAGGGGCTGAGTCGAGACCACTGGTTACTGTATATCCAGGGGCTGAGTCGAGACCACTGGTTACTGTATATCCAGGGGCTGAGTCGAGACCACTGGTTACTGTATATCCAGGAGCTGAGTCGAGACCACTGGTTACTGTATATCCAGGGGCTGAGTCGAGACCACTGGTTACTGTATGTCCAGGGGCTGAGTCGAGACCACTGGTTACTGTATATCCAGGGGCTGAGTCGAGACCACTGGTTACTGTATATCCAGGTGCTGAGTCGAGACCACTGGTTACTGTATATCCAGGGGCTGAGTCGAGACCACTGGTTACTGGATATCCAGGTGCTGAGTCGATACCACTGGTTACTGTATATCCAGGGGCTGAGTCGAGACCACTGGTTACTGTATGTCTAGGGGCTGAGTCGAGACCACTGGTTACTGTATGTCTAGGGGCTGAGTCGAGACCACTGGTTACTGTATATCCAGGGGCTGAGTCGAGACCACTGGTTACTGTATGTCCAGGGGCTGAGTCGAGACCACTGGTTACTGTATATCCAGGGGCTGAGTCGAGACCACTGGTTACTGTATATCCAGGGGCTGAGTCGAGACCACTGGTTACTGTATATCCAGGGGCTGAGTCGAGACCACTGGTTACTGTATATCCAGGGGCTGAGTCGAGACCACTGGTTACTGTATGTCCAGGGGCTGAGTCGAGACCACTGGTTACTGTATGTCTAGGGGCTGAGTCGAGACCACTGGTTACTGTATATCCAGGGGCTGAGTCGAGACCACTGGTTACTGTATGTCTAGGGGCTGAGTCGAGACCACTGGTTACTGTATATCCAGGGGCTGAGTCG
Organism: Oncorhynchus mykiss; assembly: GCF_057628025.1. Lineage (NCBI taxonomy): Eukaryota > Metazoa > Chordata > Actinopteri > Salmoniformes > Salmonidae > Oncorhynchus > Oncorhynchus mykiss. Next base: position 55,875,320 of record NC_143043.1, on the reverse strand, counting down.
AGACCACTGGTTACTGTATATCCAGGGGCTGAGTCGAGACCACTGGTTACTGTATATCCAGGGGCTGAGTCGAGACCACTGGTTACTGTATATCCAGGGGCTGAGTCGAGACCACTGGTTACTGTATATCCAGGGGCTGAGTCGAGACCACTGGTTACTGTATGTCCAGGGGCTGAGTCGAGACCACTGGTTACTGTATATCCAGGGGCTGAGTCGAGACCACTGGTTACTGTATATCCAGGGGCTGAGTCGAGACCACTGGTTACTGTATGTCCAGGGGCTGAGTCGAGACCACTGGTTACTGTATATCCAGGGGCTGAGTCGAGACCACTGGTTACTGTATATCCAGGGGCTGAGCCGAGACCACTGGTTACTGTATGTCCAGGGGCTGAGTCGAGACCACTGGTGACTGTATATCCAGGGGCTGAGTCGAGACCACTGGTTACTGTATATCCAGGGGCTGAGTCGAGACCACTGGTTACTGTATGTCCAGGGGCTGAGTCGAGACCACTGGTTACTGTATATCCAGGGGCTGAGTCGAGACCACTGGTTACTGTATATCCAGGTGCTGAGTCGAGACCACTGGTTACTGTATATCCAGGGGCTGAGTCGAGACCACTGGTTACTGTATATCCAGGGGCTGAGTCGAGACCACTGGTTACTGTATATCCAGGGGCTGAGTCGAGACCACTGGTTACTGTATATCCAGGGGCTGAGTCGAGACCACTGGTTACTGTATGTCCAGGGGCTGAGTCGAGACCACTGGTTACTGTATATCCAGGGGCTGAGTCGAGACCACTGTTTAGTGTATATCCAGGTGCTGAGTCGAGACCACTGGTTACTGTATATCCAGGGGCTGAGTCGAGACCACTGGTTACTGTATATCCAGGGGCTGAGTCGAGACCACTGGTTACTGTATATCCAGGTGCTGAGTCGAGACCACTGGTTACTGTATGTCCAGGGGCTGAGTCGAGACCACTGGTTACTGTATGTCCAGGGGCTGAGTCGAGACCACTGGTTACTGTATGTCCAGGGGCTGAGTCGAGACCACTGGTTACTGTATGTCCAGGTGCTGAGTCGAGACCACTGGTTACTGTATATCCAGGGGCTGAGTCGAGACCACTGGTTACTGTATATCCAGGTGCTGAGTCGAGACCACTGGTTACTGTATGTCCATTGGCTGAGTCGAGACCACTGGTTACTGTATGTCCAGGGGCTGAGTCGAGACCACTGGTTACTGTATGTCCAGGGGCTGAGTCGAGACCACTGGTTACTGTATGTCCAGGGGCTGAGTCGAGACCACTGGTTACTGTATGTCCAGGGGCTGAGTCGAGACCACTGGTTACTGTATGTCCAGGGGCTGAGTCGAGACCACTGGTTACTGTATATCCAGGGGCTGAGTCGAGACCACTGGTTACTGTATATCCAGGTGCTGAGTCGAGACCACTGGTTACTGTATGTCCAGGGGCTGAGTCGAGACCACTGGTTACTGTATGTCCAGGGGCTGAGTCGAGACCACTGGTTACTGTATGTCCAGGGGCTGAGTCGAGACCACTGGTTACTGTATATCCAGGGGCTGAGTCGAGACCACTGGTTACTGTATATCCAGGTGCTGAGTCGAGACCACTGGTTACTGTATATCCAGGGGCTGAGTCGAGACCACTGGTTACTGGATATCCAGGTGCTGAGTCGAGACCACTGGTTACTGTATATCCAGGGGCTGAGTCGAGACCACTGGTTACTGTATGTCTAGGGGCTGAGTCGAGACCACTGGTTACTGTATGTCTAGGGGCTGAGTCGAGACCACTGGTTACTGTATATCCAGGGGCTGAGTCGAGACCACTGGTTACTGTATGTCTAGGGGCTGAGTCGAGACCACTGGTTACTGTATATCCAGGGGCTGAGTCGAGACCACTGGTTACTGTATATCCAGGGGCTGAGTCGAGACCACTGGTTACTGTATATCCAGGGGCTGAGTCGAGACCACTGGTTACTGTATATCCAGGGGCTGAGTCGAGACCACTGGTTACTGTATATCCAGGGGCTGAGTCGAGACCACTGGTTACTGTATATCCAGGAGCTGAGTCGAGACCACTGGTTACTGTATATCCAGGGGCTGAGTCGAGACCACTGGTTACTGTATATCCAGGGGCTGAGTCGAGACCACTGGTTACTGTATATCCAGGTGCTGAGTCGAGACCACTGGTTACTGTATATCCAGGGGCTGAGTCGAGACCACTGGTTACTGGATATCCAGGTGCTGAGTCGAGACCACTGGTTACTGTATATCCAGGGGCTGAGTCGAGACCACTGGTTACTGTATGTCTAGGGGCTGAGTCGAGACCACTGGTTACTGTATATCCAGGGGCTGAGTCGAGACCACTGGTTACTGTATGTCTAGGGGCTGAGTCGAGACCACTGGTTACTGTATATCCAGGGGCTGAGTCGAGACCACTGGTTACTGTATGTCCAGGGGCTGAGTCGAGACCACTGGTTACTGTATATCCAGGGGCTGAGTCGAGACCACTGGTTACTGTATATCCAGGGGCTGAGTCGAGACCACTGGTTACTGTATGTCCAGGGGCTGAGTCGAGACCACTGGTTACTGTATGTCCAGGGGCTGAGTCGAGACCACTGGTTACTGTATATCCAGGGGCTGAGTCGAGACCACTGGTTACTGTATATCCAGGGGCTGAGTCGAGACCACTGGTTACTGTATATCCAGGGGCTGAGTCGAGACCACTGGTTACTGTATATCCAGGGGCTGAGTCGAGACCACTGGTTACTGTATATCCAGGGGCTGAGTCGAGACCACTGGTTACTGTATGTCTAGGGGCTGAGTCGAGACCACTGGTTACTGTATATCCAGGGGCTGAGTCGAGACCACTGGTTACTGTATGTCTAGGGGCTGAGTCGAGACCACTGGTTACTGTATATCCAGGGGCTGAGTCGAGACCACTGGTTACTGTATGTCCAGGGGCTGAGTCGAGACCACTGGTTACTGTATATCCAGGGGCTGAGTCGAGACCACTGGTTACTGTATATCCAGGGGCTGAGTCGAGACCACTGGTTACTGTATATCCAGGGGCTGAGTCGAGACCACTGGTTACTGTATATCCAGGGGCTGAGTCGAGACCACTGGTTACTGTATATCCAGGGGCTGAGTCGAGACCACTGGTTACTGTATGTCCAGGGGCTGAGTCGAGACCACTGGTTACTGTATATCGAGGGGCTGAGTCGAGACCACTGGTTACTGTATATCCAGGGGCTGAGTCGAGACCACTGGTTACTGTATGTCTAGGGGCTGAGTCGAGACCACTGGTTACTGTATATCCAGGGGCTGAGTCGAGACCACTGGTTACTGTATGTCTAGGGGCTGAGTCGAGACCACTGGTTACTGTATATCCAGGGGCTGAGTCGAGACCACTGGTTACTGTATGTCCAGGGGCTGAGTCGAGACCACTGGTTACTGTATATCCAGGGGCTGAGTCGAGACCACTGGTTACTGTATATCCAGGGGCTGAGTCGAGACCACTGGTTACTGTATATCCAGGGGCTGAGTCGAGACCACTGGTTACTGTATGTCCAGGGGCTGAGTCGAGACCACTGGTTACTGTATATCCAGGGGCTGAGTCGAGACCACTGGTTACTGTATATCCAGGGGCTGAGTCGAGACCACTGGTTACTGTATATCCAGGGGCTGAGTCGAGACCACTGGTTACTGTATGTCCATTGGCTGAGTCGAGACCACTGGTTACTGTATGTCCAGGGGCTGAGTCGAGACCACTGGTTACTGTATGTCCAGGGGCTGAGTCGAGACCACTGGTTACTGTATGTCCAGGGGCTGAGTCGAGACCACTGGTTACTGTATGTCCAGGGGCTGAGTCGAGACCACTGGTTACTGTATGTCCAGGGGCTGAGTCGAGACCACTGGTTACTGTATATCCAGGGGCTGAGTCGAGACCACTGGTTACTGTATATCCAGGTGCTGAGTCGAGACCACTGGTTACTGTATGTCCAGGGGCTGAGTCGAGACCACTGGTTACTGTATGTCCAGGGGCTGAGTCGAGACCACTGGTTACTGTATGTCCAGGGGCTGAGTCGAGACCACTGGTTACTGTATATCCAGGGGCTGAGTCGAGACCACTGGTTACTGTATATCCAGGTGCTGAGTCGAGACCACTGGTTACTGTATATCCAGGGGCTGAGTCGAGACCACTGGTTACTGGATATCCAGGGGCTGAGTCGAGACCACTGGTTACTGTATGTCTAGGGGCTGAGTCGAGACCACTGGTTACTGTATGTCTAGGGGCTGAGTCGAGACCACTGGTTACTGTATATCCAGGGGCTGAGTCGAGACCACTGGTTACTGTATGTCTAGGGGCTGAGTCGAGACCACTGGTTACTGTATGTCTAGGGGCTGAGTCGAGACCACTGGTTACTGTATATCCAGGGGCTGAGTCGAGACCACTGGTTACTGTATATCCAGGGGCTGAGTCGAGACCACTGGTTACTGTATATCCAGGGGCTGAGTCGAGACCACTGGTTACTGTATATCCAGGGGCTGAGTCGAGACCACTGGTTACTGTATATCCAGGGGCTGAGTCGAGACCACTGGTTACTGTATATCCAGGAGCTGAGTCGAGACCACTGGTTACTGTATATCCAGGGGCTGAGTCGAGACCACTGGTTACTGTATATCCAGGGGCTGAGTCGAGACCACTGGTTACTGTATATCCAGGTGCTGAGTCGAGACCACTGGTTACTGTATATCCAGGGGCTGAGTCGAGACCACTGGTTACTGGATATCCAGGTGCTGAGTCGAGACCACTGGTTACTGTATATCCAGGGGCTGAGTCGAGACCACTGGTTACTGTATGTCTAGGGGCTGAGTCGAGACCACTGGTTACTGTATATCCAGGGGCTGAGTCGAGACCACTGGTTACTGTATGTCTAGGGGCTGAGTCGAGACCACTGGTTACTGTATATCCAGGGGCTGAGTCGAGACCACTGGTTACTGTATGTCCAGGGGCTGAGTTGAGACCACTGGTTACTGTATATCCAGGGGCTGAGTCGAGACCACTGGTTACTGTATATCCAGGGGCTGAGTCGAGACCACTGGTTACTGTATGTCCAGGGGCTGAGTCGAGACCACTGGTTACTGTATGTCCAGGGGCTGAGTCGAGACCACTGGTTACTGTATATCCAGGGGCTGAGTCGAGACCACTGGTTACTGTACATTCAGGGGCTGAGTCGAGACCACTGGTTACTGTATATCCAGGGGCTGAGTCGAGACCACTGGTTACTGTATGTCTAGGGGCTGAGTCGAGACCACTGGTTACTGTATATCCAGGGGCTGAGTCGAGACCACTGGTTACTGTATGTCTAGGGGCTGAGTCGAGACCACTGGTTACTGTATATCCAGGGGCTGAGTCGAGACCACTGGTTACTGTATGTCCAGGGGCTGAGTCGAGACCACTGGTTACTGTATATCCAGGGGCTGAGTCGAGACCACTGGTTACTGTATATCCAGGGGCTGAGTCGAGACAACTGGTTACTGTATGTCCAGGGGCTGAGTCGAGACCACTGGTTACTGTATATCCAGGGGCTGAAATGACATCCCTGCAGCTACTTTATCTGACCCTTTGATTTAGAGGAACGATGGAATGTCACTTTTGTAGTCTCAACGACACATTTCTAACACTGACATTACGTTCTCCTCTTCTTACTTACCACACTACCAGAGATAACAGATATCTAAACGAGGGCATAGAGGACACAGGTTTCCTTCTTTAATGCTGTATAAGGTCTATGCTTTGGTGTGACTCTGATTACCACCCCTGATAGTTCTGTGGAACCACCACCACATTGTGGTTAAACCTCTCACTCCTCTTCACTCTGTTCGCTGTATCAACTCTCTCCTAACCCACCTCCGAGTCAGCCCCAGAGAGCAGGGGTTTACCTTGCAGGGGAGAGGTGTTAAACTGTGACTGGCTCTTCCTTCTTACCAAATAAATGTTCAAACCAAGACCTTATGATGACAGATATCCTCCTGCCTTTTGGATAGCATATGCCCCCTAGTGGATGTAAGATATAACTACAGCATTACCAGAAGAACATTGTCCTAACGAAAGAGTTGAGGAACTAAATAAAAACTAAATTCAGAACAGCTAGGTAGGCCTTCTACAGTGATGAAATCAAACCACTGAAAAAAAAACTAAATTCAGAACAGCTAGGTAGGCCTTCTACAGTGATGAAATCAAACCACTGGAAAAAAACTAAATTCAGAACAGCTAGGTAGGCCTTCTACAGTGATGAAATCAAACCACTGAATAAAAACTAAATTCAGAACAGATAGGTAGGCCTTCTACAGTGATGAAATCAAACCACTGGAAAAAACTAAATTCAGAACAGCTGGGTAGGCCTTCTACAGTGATGAAATCAAACCACTGGAAAAAACTAAATTCAGAACAGCTAGGTAGGCCTTCTACAGTGATGAAATCAAACCACTGAATAAAAACTAAATTCAGCGAAATGGCACAAGGAACTCGAGGCTTTAGCCAACATCTCCAAGTTTGTGCCCTCCTTCCGCATTGCAGGGCTTAACCCAGATGATGGCAGAGGAATAGCACCGAGGAAGTGGACGCAGAGGAACTTGAAGCTCTCGACATGCTCCTCTACAGCTTAGTGATGTGGATGGGGGCGTGCTCGCCCCTCCGTTTCCTGTGGTCCACGATCGGCTCTTTTGTCTTGCTGACGTTGAGGGAGAGGTTGTTGTCCTGGCGCCACACCGCCAGGTCTCTGACCTCCTCCCTATAGGCTCACACCACACCGCCAGGTCTCTGACCTCCTCCCTATAGGCTCACACCACACTGCGAGGTCTCTGACCTCCTCCATATAGGTTCACACCACACCGCCAGGTCTCTGACCTCCTCCATATAGGCTCACACCACACTGCCAGGTCTCTGACCTCCTCCCTGTAGGCTCACACCACACTGCCAGGTCTCTGACCTCCTCCCTATAGGCTCACACCACACTGCCAGGTCTCTGACCTCCTCCCTATAGGCTCACACCACACTGCCAGGTCTCTGACCTCCTCCATATAGGCTCACACCACACTGCCAGGTCTCTGACCTCCTCCCTATAGGCTCAAACCACACTGCCAGGTCTCTGACCTCCTCCCTATAGGCTCCAACCACACTGCCAGGTCTCTGACCTCCTCCCTGTAGGCTCACACCACACTGCCAGGTCTCTGACCTCCTCCCTGTAGGCTGGCACCACACTGCCAGGTCTCTGACCTCCTCCCTGTAGGCTCACACCACACTGCCAGGTCTCTGACCTCCTCCCTGTAGGCTGGCACCACACTGCCAGGTCTCTGACCTCCTCCCTATAGGCTCCAACCACACTACCAGGTCTCTGACCTCCTCCCTGTAGGCTCACACCACACTGCCAGGTCTCTGACCTCCTCCCTGTAGGCTGGCACCACACTGCCAGAGAATACAGATATCTAAACGAGGGCAAAGAGGACACATGTTTCCTTCTTTAATACTGTATAAGGTTTGGTGTGACTATGATTACCACCCCTGATAGTTCTGTGGAACCACCACCACATTGTGGTTAAACCTCTCACTTCCTCTTCACTCTGTTTGCCGTATCAACTCTCTCCTAACCCACCTCCGAGTCAGACCCAGAGAGCAGGGGTTTGCCTTGCAGGGGACATTTACAAAAGTAGGGCACTACATGGAATAGGGTGCTATTTGGGATGCAGCCACGGACTTAAAAACATGTTTACAGCTCTTCAGAGTACAGCAGCCATGATGTCATTTATAGGGTGGAGTGAGGGAGAAGAGGGAGGGAGAAGGGTGTTGAGGACAAGGCATGGAAGACTCAAAAAGCTGACAGACAGTTGAAGTCGGAATTTATATACACTTAGGTTGGAATCATAAACTCGTTTTTCAACCACTCCACAAATTTCTTGTTAACAAAGTATAGTTTTGGCAAGTCGGTTAGGACACCTACTTTGCGCATGACACAAGTAATTTTTTCCAACAATTTCACTGTGTCACAATTCCAGCGGGTCAGAAGTTTATATACACTAAGTTGACAGTGCTTTTTAAACAACTTGGAAAATTCCAGGAAATGATGACATGGCTTTAGAAGCTTCTGATAGGCTAATTGACATAATTTGAGTCAATTGGAGGTGTACCTGTGGATGTATTTCAAGGCCTACCTTCAAACGCATTGCTTGACATCATAGGAAAATCTAAAGAAATCAGTGAAGACCTCAGAAAAAAAATTGTAGACCTCCACAAGTCTGGTTCATCCTTGGGAGCAATTTCCAAACACCTGTATCCACAGTAAAACGAGTGGAGTGGCCATCACAAAGCCCTGACCTCAATCCTATAGAAAATATGTGGGCAGAACTGAAAAAGTGTGTGCGAGCAACGAGGCCCACAAACCTGACTCTGTTACACCAGCTTTGTCAGGAGGAATGGGCCAAAATTCACCAAACCTATCGTGGGAAACTTGTGGAAGGCTACCCAAAACATTTGACCCAAGTTTAAACAATTTAAAGGCAATGCTACCAAATACGAATTGACTGTATTTAACTTCTGACCCACCTGAAATTTTATGAAAGAAATAAAAGCTGAAATAAATCATTCTCTCTATTATTATTTTGACATTTCACATTCTTAAAATAAAGTGGTGATCCTAACTGACCTAAGACAGGGCATTTTTTTACTAGGATTAAATGTCAGGAATTGTGAAAAACTGAGTTTAAATGTATTTGGCTAAGCTGTATGTAAACTTCCGACTTCAACTGTACACAGTGGAATTTAAAAACTCTCAAATTTCCAATTTGATCTTTAACGGAAGAGAATGCATGGTATTCGGGCCTGGCTTTGTCAATAATAAATGATACATGGATTGAATCTGCTCGTTAACACAGTAAACTCAACGTCTGTGAATGCATTGACAGACGTGGTCTCAAACTGCCACCATATTCTCTATATGGGGTAGCCTAGTGGTTGGACTAGTAACCGGAAGGTTGCAAGTTCAAACCCCCGAGCTGACAAGGTCTGTCATTCTGAACAAGGCGGTTAACCCACTATTCCTAGGCTGTCATTGAAAATAAGAATGTTAACTTGACTTGCCTTTATTAAATAAATTTAATAAAAAAAACAATGATGTACGACGTTGCACCAGCTCTACGGGGTCCTTGTTCTAAAGAACTATATTAGAGTCCAGAAGAGGATTGGCCACCCCACATAGCCTGGTTCCTCTCTAGGTTTCTTCCTAGGTTTTGGCCTTTCTAGGGAGTTTTTCCTAGCCACCGTGCTTCTACACCTGCATTGCTTGCTGTTTGGGGTTTTAGGCTGGGTTTCTGTACAGCACTTTGAGATATCAGCTGATGTACGAAGGGCTATATAAATAAATTTGATTTGATTAGGGACTAGGAGGCCATTAGGGACACAGTTCCATTCTAGTCTGGGAACACATATTGTTGTACATAATGTCGTTCAGTGAGAGTGGGTGTGTTGTGGTTTTACAAAGCCCCCCCCCCCCCCCCCCCTGGGTTTCTGAGGTAAAACAGTTTCCTAACGTCAGGGTGAATGAGAAACGGTGTGCTCTGCCGTCACTTCAGGGATGAAGATGATGGAATGTAACGTATGGATGACAGCGGTCCTTCTGTCGTTATACCTTTCAGATCATGTACTTACGGAACAACTTCCCAACTGCAAAGGTGAGATCGAGATATGATATCATTTTCATATTTTACAGTCATTTATTCACTCGTTTCTAGAGAACGAAGCTTGTTTTTTTTCCATGGTGCGTAATTTAGTTGTCACGTCGACTGCATTATGACCTGTCTTTCATGGAAACTAAAATACCTTATATTCTGTTACTTGAGTTGTCATTCATTTAAAAAAACACACAAAAAAAAACAAGAACATTCTGAGATGATAAATTAGACGAAGAAAAGTTTTTTAACAGATCTCGTGACAGTGATTTAGGAACAACATGTTGTACAAAGCAACATGTTGTGCGGCTGTAGTGAATGTTATGGGGCTGTAGTGAATGTTGTGGGGCTGTAGTGAATGTTGTGGGGCTGTAGTGAATGTTGTGGGGCTGTAGTGAATGTTGTGCGGCTGTAGTGAATGTTGTGCGGCTGTAGTGAATGTTGTGCGGCTGTAGTGAATGTTATGGGGCTGTAGTGAATGTTGTGGGGCTGTAGTGAATGTTGTGGGGCTGTAGTGAATGTTGTGGGGCTGTAGTGAATGTTGTGGGGCTGTAGTGAATGTTATGCGGCTGTACTGAATGTTGTGCGGCTGTAGTGAATGTTATGGGGCTGTAGTGAATGTTGTGGGGCTGTAGTGAATGTTGTGGGGCTGTAATGAATGTTGTGCGGCTGTAGTGAATGTTGTGTGGCTGTAGTGAATGTTGTGCGGCTGTAGTGAATGTTGTATGGCTGTAGTGAATATTATGGGGCTGTAATGAATGTTGTGGGGCTGTAGTGAATGTTGTGGGGCTGTAGTGAATGTTGTGGGGCTGTAGTGAATGTTGTGGGGCTGTAGTGAATGTTGTGGGGCTGTAGTGAATGTTGTGTGGCTGTAGTGAATGTTGTATGGCTGTAGTGAATATTATGGGGCTGTAGTGAATGTTGTGCGGCTGTAGTGAATGTTGTGCGGCTGTAGTGAATGTTGTGAGGCTGTAGTGAATGTTGTGGGGCTGTAGTGAATGTTGTGGGGCTGTAGTGAATGTTGTGCGGCTGTAGTGAATGTTCTGCGGCTGTAGTGAATGTTGTGGGGCTGTAGTGAATGTTGTGGGGCTGTAGTGAATGTTGTGGGGCTGTAGTGAATGTTGTGCGGCTGTAGTGAATGTTGTGTGGCTGTAGTGAATGTTGTGGGGCTGTAGTGAATGTTGTATGGCTGTAGTGAATATTATGGGGCTGTAGTGAATGTTGTGGGGCTGTAGTGAATGTTGTGGGGCTGTAGTGAATGTTGTGCGGCTGTAGTGAATGTTGTGCGGCTGTAGTGAATGTTATGGGGCTGTAGTGAATGTTGTGGGGCTGTAGTGAATGTTGTGTGGCTGTAGTGAATGTTGTGGGGCTGTAGTGAATGTTGTGTGGCTGTAGTGAATGTTGTATGGCTGTAGTGAATATTATGGGGCTGTAGTGAATGTTGTGCGGCTGTAGTGAATGTTGTGCGGCTGTAGTGAATGTTGTGGGGCTGTAGTGAATGTTATGGGGCTGTAGTGAATGTTGTGGGGCTGTAGTGAATGTTATGGGGCTGTAGTGAATGTTGTGGGGCTGTAGTGAATGTTGTGGGGCTGTAGTGAATGTTGTGCGGCTGTAGTGAATGTTGTGGGGCTGTAGTGAATGTTGGATGTCTGTAGTGAATGTTGTGCGGCTGTAGGGAATGTTGTGCGGCTGTAGTGAATGTTGTGGGGCTGTAGTGAATGGATATACTGTAGTTTACTCCTATACTTGGTATTTATATTCTATATTCTATTTGCTGTCACAGATGGGTTAATTGTATCTTCATATACAAACCAGATGGGTTCAGAGATCCATTTTATAAACCACTTCCTGTCTGAGCAAACAGGGCTCTGTGATGTGAGGCGTAAACAACCGCTGCACTCTGCTACTCCAGCGTGTCTTATGTGTCACAAGCTAGTACGCTACGGTAGTAACTGAGTGAACAAAACATTAAGAACACCTGCTCTTTCCGTGACACAGCTGGTCAGTCTCGGTCCACGTGAAGGCTATGATCCCTTATCGATGTCACATGTTAAGTCCACGTGAAAATCAGGGTAGATGAAAGGAGGGAGGAGACGGGTTAAAAAAAGTGTTCATGTCTGGTGTGCTCCTCTATATATCCTCCTCTACAGATCATCTGAGGTGAAGTTTCCCCTACGTACAGATCAGAGATCAGTTTACCCCTCCCCCCAATTCGTAATCATTTCTTTGTAGGAAGAAATGCAAAACTGATCCGGGATCAGCTTCTAGGGGGCAACTTCATCCCCGGCACCTCTACAGGCTGTCTTGATTACTGGCATCACTCCTCCACCGATATGAGTGATTCCACTGGTGGGATTTGAACCCCGGACTTCCTGCTTGGGAAACCAACGTCTTATCCGTATTTGGTCCAACGGGCAGGGCTCTGAATTAACATTTTCCATCGGGTAGGACCCCGGTGTTTCCAACAACAACAAAAAGTCTGGAGAACAACACCAAATCTAAGAGCACCAGAATGCATGTTTTTAATTGGCTGAGATATAGCAAGTTGGGCCTATATGCTGACACCGATCCACATCACCAAGCTCCCATGCTGACACCGATCCACATCACCAAGCTCCCATGCTGACACCGATCCACATCACCAAGCTCCCATGCTGACACCGATCCACATCACCAAGCTCCCATGCTGACACCGATCCACATCACCAAGCTCCCATGCTGACACCGATCCACATCACCAAGCTCCCATGCTGACACCGATCCACATCACCAAGCCCCCATGCTGACACCGATCCACATCACCAAGCTCCCATGCTGACACCGATCCACATCACCAAGCCCCCATGCTGACACCGATCCACATCACCAAGCCTCCAAAGCCCCCATGCTGACACCGATCCACATCACCAAGCCCCCAAGCTCCCATGCTGACACCGATCCACATCACCAAGCCCCCATGCTGACACCGATCCACATCACCAAGCCTCCAAAGCCCCCATGCTGACACCGATCCACATCACCAAGCCCCCAAGCTCCCATGCTGACACCGATCCACATCACCAAGCCCCCAAGCCCCCATGCTGACACCGATCCACATCACCAAGCCCCCATGCTGACACCGATCCGCATCACCAAGCCCACATGCTGACACCGATCCACATCACCAAGCCCCCATGCTGACACCGATCCACATCAAACCCACCACAAGCCCCCATGCTGATACGAATCCACATCAAACCCACCCCAAGCCCCCATGCTGATACTAATCCACATCAAACCCACCCCAAGCCCCTATGCTGATACAAATCCACATCAAACCCACCACAAGCCCCTATGCTAACACGGATCCACATCAAACCCACCACAAGCCCCTATGCTAACACGAATCCACATCAAACCCACCCCAAGCCCCCATGCTGATACGAATCCACATCAAACCCACCCCAAGCCCCTATGCTAACACGAATCCACATCAAACCCACCACAAGCCCCTGCGCTAACACGAATCCACATCAAACCCACCCCAAGCCCCTATGCTAACACAAATCTACATCAAACCCACCCCAAGCCCCTATGCTAACACGAATCCACATCAAACCCACCACAAGCCCCTGCGCTAACACGAATCCACATCAAACCCACCCCAAGCCCCTATGCTAACACGAATCCACATCAAACCCACCACAAGCCCCTGCGCTAACACGAATCTACATCAAACCCACCACAAGCCCCTGCGCTAACACGAATCTACATCAAACCAACCACAAGCCCCTGCGCTAACACGAATCTACATCAAACCCACCACAAGCCCCTATGCTAACACGAATCTACATCAAACCCACCCCAAGCCCCTGCGCTAACACGAATCCACATCAAACCCACCCCAAGCCCCTATGCTAACACGAATCTACATCAAACCCACCACAAGCCCCTATGCTAACACGAATCCACATCAAACCCACCACAAGCCCCTGCGCTAACACGAATCCACATCAAACCCACCCCAAGCCCCTATGCTAACACGAATCTACATCAAACCCACCACAAGCCCCTGCGCTAACACAAATCTACATCAAACCCACCCCAAGCCCCCATGCTGATACGGATCCACATCAAACCCACCCCAAGCCCCTATGCTAACACGGATCCACATCAAACCCACCACAAGCCCCCATGCTGATACGGATCCACATCAAACCCACCCCAAGCCCCTATGCTGATACGGATCCACATCAAACCCACCCCAAGCCCCTATGCTAACACGGATCCACATCAAACCCACCCCAAGCCCCTATGCTAACACGGATCCACATCAAAACCACCACAAGCCCCTGCGCTTACAAATTCCTATTTAAAGCCTCAGTCCGCAGTTGAAACAATAACAAAGCGTTTCCTGTTTCGTTAAAAAGCTGTGTGACGGGGCTGGAGAAATGCAACACTCTGAAATTCAAAGACCGCGCAATTGATGCAAGGACTGACCATCCCATAATATCTCAATTGTAGTTTGAACTGTGTTTCGAGGCTATACACTGCAGTGTTTGTTTACATTTACTTTGTTAAGTCAAAAATGGATGTAGCGACTACGGGTCAACTGCCCTTTAGACCGTTTATCGATATGAGTCCGCCTCCAGCTGCCATGAGGAGACAACACGTTGTGGTCTACCTCCAGCTGCCATGAGGAGACAACACGTTGTGGTCTACCTCCAGCTGCCATGAGGAGACAACACGTTGTGGTCTACCTCCAGCTGCCATGAGGAGACAGACAACACGTTGTGGTCTACCTCCAGCTGCCATGAGGAGACAACACGTTGTGATGTACCTCCAGCTGCCATGAGGAGACAACACGTTGTGGTCTACCTCCAGCTGCCATGAGGAGACAACACGTTGTGATGTACCTCCAGCTGCCATGAGGAGACAACACGTTGTGGTCTACCTCCAGCGGCCATGAGGAGACAACACGTTGTGGTCTACTTCCAGCTGCCATGAGGAGACAACACGTTGTGGTCCGCCTCCAGCTGCCATGAGGAGACAACACGTTGTGGTCCGCCTCCAGCTGCCATGAGGAGACAACACGTTGTGGTCTACCTCCAGCGGCCATGAGGAGACAACAAGTTGTGATCCACCTCCAGCTGCCATGAGGAGACAACACGTTGTGATCTACCTCCAGCGGCCATGAGGAGACAACACGTTGTGATCTACCTCCAGCGGCCATGAGGAGACAACACGTTGTGATCTACCTCCAGCTGCCATGAGGAGACAACACGTTGTGATCTACCTCCAGCTGCCATGAGGAGACAACACATTGTGATCTACCTCCAGCTGCCATGAGGAGACAACACGTTGTGATCTACCTCCAGCTGCCATGAGGAGACAACACGTTGTGGTCTACCTCCAGCTGCCATGAGGAGACAACACGTTGTGGTCTACCTCCAGCTGCCATGAGGAGACAACACGTTGTGGTCTACCTCCAGCTGCCATGAGGAGACAACACGTTGTGATCTACCTCCAGCTGCCATGAGGAGACAACACGTTGTGATCTACCTCCAGCTGCCATGAGGAGACAACACGTTGTGGTCCGCCTCCAGCTGCCATGTGAAGATCATCTCTGATTGGTTATGTTCAACCGTTTAGTTAGACAGAACCTCACCCAGAGAGCTGTACATGTCAGTGTGTTAGACAGAAAATCACCCAGAGAGCTGTACATGTCAGTGTGTTAGACAGAACCTCACCCAGAGAGCTGTACATGTCAGTGTGTTAGACAGAACCTCACCCAGAGAGCTGTACAGGTCAGTGTGTTAGACAGAACCTGGTTAGACAGACAGAACCTAACACTAACCAACCTGACAGACCTTGAGAGGATCTGCAGAGAAGAATGGGAGAAACACCCCAAAATACAGGTGTGCCAAGCTTATAGCGTCATACCCAAGAAGACTTGAGGCTGTAATCACTGCAAAAAGGGCTTCAACAAAGTACTGAGTAAAGGGTCTGAATACTTATGGAAATGTGATATTTCAGTTTTTTAAATATATTTTTTACATTTGCTAAATTTACAAAAATAATGTAATGTCCAAAAAACATATTAAAAGCATACTTTTCAAAAACGCATGTGCAGAAACAATTCTTTTCTGCAGTTGAAGTTCTGATTTATTACATTGTTCCTCATATTTATCTTGTTCAAATATTTAGTTCATTGTATCAGCTGAATAATGTTGTACTTTTAATTACACATTAACCTGGGCGGTGACAGACCACGTCTGAGAGAGGACGGAGAAAGCTTAATCGGTAACGTCGTCACAATGGAAACTCACACGTCATAGTCTAGCAGACTCAACCCATCACAGCTTCCTGTCCACGGGGCGTGTACTTTTACATCAAGCTGCCTCACGCTGCAGAAACAGGAGATAGGCTAGAGATACCCTATTGGCCGTCCTGTCTCGTCCTGGCATACTTAACCCACCCTCCTGTTTCCCCATACAGACAGACCACTGTACATCCAGCGTGTGTCTCTCCACAGCAGAGTGTCCATCTCCTGCCCCAACACGACAGGGGAGGATCTGAGCTTCCACCTGTCGTTGAACCAGTCCCTCGTTCACACCACAGTGCTCGAGAGGAACCAGATCCACACCAGAACCAACCAAACAGACACCTGGGCCCAGTTCTATCTAGTTGACCAAAATCGGAACCAGAACTTGATCAACCGCTATGTGTTCACGGTCAACAGCACAGGCCTGTACACCTGCATAGCGGAAAGGATGAGGTCTCCTCTGCCTTATCAAGAGGACTCTGTTCAGACTCTACTGATTGAAGGTAAGGGGCCGTCTACAGAAACAGTCGTACTGAACAAATTAACTAGCCTGGTCCCAGATCTGTTTCGTTTTCTTGATACCTCGATCGTCGTCATTGGCAACGAATGACAGGGAGTTGGTATGATACAGCACAAAACAGTTTGAAAATGAAAGTGACGTGGTCAAGGTACACAACATCCCAGGTGAAGCCTGGTTGTGGCTCGGCTCGTGAAGTGGATGAATTATAGCTTCTAATTTCTGGTTTCTACTGCGTTCTGATTGGTTCACAGAGAAGCAGTGCTTGACACACCGAGATCCACTGGCGAATCAAGATCAAGATCCTCTGGCCAACCAGAATTGTGCAGAGGTTTCTAAACCCCTCCCCCTGTGTCCATTATTGGTGGCATGTGGCTTTCTTCTCTACAGCATCATCATCACGATCATCGCCATCGTCCTCTGGGTCAGTTTTCATTTCATGTTATTGACCCTGACCCTAACACTGACCCTGACCCTGAGAGTCTGGTCACTCCGTTTATTATTATAGCCAAGAAAGTCCACTCCGAAACATCTGTTGTCCAGAGATTCCTGGGAGTCCTGGGAGTCCTGGCAGTCCTGGGAGTCCTGGGAGTCCTGGGAGTCCAGGGAGTCCAGGGAGTCCAGACAGTCCTGGGAGTCCAGACAGTCCTGGGAGTCCAGACAGTCCTGGGAGTCCAGGGAGTCCAGACAATCCTTCAGGCACCTTGAAGCTGGACTTTCTGGTCTCCATTGTGTAAATGGAGTGGTATATGTTGTGTTCCGTTTTGATTCATCTCGTTGTGTTGTATTGATGTTGATGTGTTTATTTTTCCTCAGAGGAAGCTGAAGAAGGAAGTGTCTGTTCAGAGTGACTACGTGAACATGAAGCCTGGAGAGAAGACGAGGCCTAAGAGAGTCCAGCATCCAGTCACAAGGAGATTCTGATTCTGGTCATTCCTATGGCTGTGTACCTAATGGCACCCTATTCTCTATGGCTCTATGGCTGTGTACCTAATGGCACCCTATTCTCTATGGTCCTATGGCACCCTATTCTCTATGGCTCTATGGCACCCTATTCTCTATGGTCCTATGGTACCCTATTCTCTATGGCATCCTATTCTCTATGGTCCTATGGTACCCTATTCTCTATGGCACCCTATTCTCTATGTCTCTATGGCTGTCTACCTAATGGCACCCTATTCTCTATGGTCCTATGGCTGTGTACCTAATGGCACCCTATTCTCTATGGTCCTATGGCTGTGTACCTAATGGCACGCTATTCTCTATGGCTCTAATCCCCCCAATGCACCAACAACCAAAATAATGAACCCCCACCCCAAGAACCCCTCAATGCACCAACAACCAAGAGAATGAACCCCCACCCCCAAGAACCCCCCCCCCCAATGCACCAACAACCAAGAGAATGAACCCCTACCCCCAAGAACCCCCCAAAGCACCAACAACCAAGAGAATGAACCCCACCCCCAAGAGACCCCCAATGCACCAACAACCAAGAGAATGAACCCTTACCCCCAAGAACCCCCCAAAGCACCAGCAACCAAGAGAATGAACCCCTACCCCCAAGAACCCCCCAAAGCACCAACAACCAAGAGAATTAGCACCCACCCCCAAGAACCCCCCCAAAGCACCAACAACCAAGAGAATGAACCCCCAAGAACCCCCCAAAGCACCAACAACCAAGAGAATGAACCCCTACCCCCAAGAAGCCCCCCAATGCACCAGCAACCAAGATAATTAACCCCCACCCCCAAGAACCCCCCCCCCCCAATGCACCAACAACCAAGAGAATGAACCCCGATCCCCGAGAACCCCCCCAATGCACCAGCAACCAAGATAATGAACCCCCCCCCAAGAACCCCCCCCCCCCAATGCACCAACAACCAAGAGAATGAACCCCACACCCAATAAACCCCCAATGCACCAACAACCAAGAGAATGAACCCCTACCCCCAAGAACCCCCCAATGCACCAACAACCAAGAGAATGAACCCCACCCCCAAGATCCCCCCCAATGCAGCAACAACCAAGAGAATGAACCCCCACCCCCAAGAACCCCCCAATGCACCAACAACCAAGAGAATGAACCCCTACCCCCAAGAACCCCCCAAAGCACCAACAACCAAGAGAATGAACCCCACCCCCAAGAACCCCCTAATGCACCAACAACAAGAGAATGAACCCCCACCCCCAAGAACCCCCCCCCCCCAATGCACCAACAACAAGAGAATGAACCCCTACCCCCAAGAACCCCCCAAAGCACCAACAACCAAGAGAATGAACCCCTACCCCCAAGATCCCCCCAATGCACCAACAACCAAGAGAATGAACAACCAAGAGAATGAACAACCAAGAGAATGAAAGGAAGACAGAAGAAAACAGCAAATCAACAATGCAAAACAATAGGACATGAAGGACAACTAAAATCATAACAGCAATGCCAACTGTATATGTTTGTTTGCATGTCTGGCACTATTACATGTATGTCTGTTTTCTTGTATGTGTTTATTTGAATGAGAGTGTGTGTATATGCATGTGTACAAACACCTGCACGGCATCAGCCTCAGGCAAACTGGCATTAGTTGTAAAAACACTGCCCTCTTAGTGTCATTCAAATGTACTTTTATTATGTTTTATTTTGACTTTTTTATTTGTTTAATGTTTTACTTTTATCTTTGACCATCATTCTATCTTCCACACAGCAACTCCACTCCCACTTGTCTCCAATTCCACATCCCAACCCTCAGCTTCCCTCAGCCCAACCCATCCCAACCCTCAGCTTCCCTCAGCCCAACCCATCCCAACCCTCAGCTTCCCTCAGCCCAACCCATCCCAACCCTCAGCTTCCCTCAGCCCAACCCATCCCAACCCTCAGCTTCCCTCAGCCCAACCCATCCCAACCCTCAGCTTCCCTCAGCCCATCCCATCCCAACCCTCAGCTTCCCTCAGCCCATCCCATCCCAACCCTCAGCTTCCCTCAGCCCAACCCATCCCAACCCTCAGCTTCCCTCAGCCCATCCCATCCCAACCCTCAGCTTCCCTCAGCCCATCCCATCCCAACCCTCAGCTTCCCTCAGCCCATCCCATCCCAACCCTCAGCTTCCCTCAGCCCATCCCATCCCAACCCTCAGCTTCCCTCAGCCCATCCCATCCCAACCCTCAGCTTCCCTCAGCCCATCCCATCCCAACCCTCAGCTTCCCTCAGCCCATTTCATCTATCTCTGCTGGCCACCCTCTTCGTGTTTCTACGCAACACATATCTTTCAACTATGCTGTGATGTTTACCGTACAATTTCAATCTGTCGAATCGAACAGAATCCATAGATTGCGAGTTGAAGATAAGTATTAGTATATTAGTAATTGACTGACCAGGTCTCTCCAGATCTCCTAACAGTACTATTTCTAGGGTCAATTTTAGATCAATGCTGTGCATTTTCAGCCATTCCTGAACCTGAGACCAGAAACAGGCTACCTGAGGGCAATACCAAAATAAATGGTCTATTGATTCTGTATCCTCCCAACTAAAGCTGATTTTATGTCCAAACTATTCAACATTTTGTTGGTGGGAAGAATTCTATATAATAATTTTAGCTGAAAAGCACAAAGTCTTGAATCTTGCGTTGTTTTATATATCAACTCATACACCCTGTACCATGGAAAATCTCTTCCCAACTATTTTGCAACCTGTATGGCACAGTTGTTATTCTGTTCCTCAAATGAAACTTTCCTATTTATGCTATTTTTATTCCTCCTCCAGTTTTGATCCTTTATATTGGGCAGACAGACCAGTTCCCTGCCTCCTCCATTTTTGGGGTAATGCTGAAATCAATTGGTTGAACTCTTGGATTGAGCAGATCCGTACAATTCTGAGAACTCCATGAAGGACATAACTCTACCATTCCAACTTACAATATCATTTAAGAACAAAATACCCTTTTCAAACATCTTTCCCATAAATACAGGTATTTGATCAACCAGCACATTTGAGTTCAGCGATAGTATTTGTTCTATCTTTTCAGGGGGATAAAATTGAAATTGAAATTGTAGCCAGCTCTGCAATGCTTGTTTGAAAAAGAGAGATACTTTGAAAAAAATATAATTTTCAATTAATCAAAAATGAGACATAGCGATCTGCAAAAAGGCCATTTTTAAACAATGGATGAGCTTTTCTTAGTAATCTACTTAAGAACCATTTAGGGTTCAAATAAAACTTTTGAATGAGTGAAGCCTTCAGAGAGAGGTTTTGTTCCAAGTCCATAACAATATTTAAACCACATCAGTAGACCACTTTTAATTCAACTGAACAGGCACTGTTGTTTGGTTAGCAGTGTTTCTGTAGTACAGCCACCTAGCACTGTTGTTTGGTTAGCAGTGTTTCTGTAGTACAGCCACCTAGCACTGTTGTTTGGTTAGCAGTGTTTCTGTAGTACAGCCACCTAGCACTGTTGTTTGGTTAGCAGTGTTTCTGTAGTACAGCCACCTAGCACTGTTGTTTAGTTAGCAGTGTTTCTGTAGTACAGCCACCTAGCACTGTTGTTTGGTTAGCAGTGTTTCTGTAGTACAGCCACCTAGCACTGTTGTTTGGTTAGCAGTGTTTCCGTAGTACAGCCACCTAGCACTGTTGTTTGGTTAGCGGAGTTTCTGTAGTGCAGCCACCTAGCACTGTTGTTTGGTTAGCAGTGTTTCTGTAGTACAGCCACCTAGCACTGTTGTTTGGTTAGCAGTGTTTCTGTAGTACAGCCACCTAGCCCTGTTGTTTGGTTAGCAGTGTTTCTGTAGTACAGCCACCTAGTTTCTGTAGTACAGCCACCTAGCACTGTTGTTTGGTTAGCAGTGTTTCTGTAGTACAGCCACCTAGCACTGTTGTTTGGTTAGCAGTGTTTCTGTAGTACAGCCACCTAGCACTGTTGTTTGGTTAGCAGTGTTTCTGTAGCCCATGAGATGGAGTTTGTAAAACAAATGGTCACTGGATTGATGCAATTAATCACGATATCATTCTGACATTCAGCCATAGGCTACTTTGTAGCTAGCTAACATTTAATAGAGAAGGTTTCTGGGGAAGCCTTTCCATCTACCAGAAGACAGTCTATCATTACCATGACTACATTTTTCGTGTTCCTTAATTGTTTAAAAATTGGACATTTTACTTCATATTATAAGGCCTGTCTTGCCTTGGTTCAATGTAACCGATAGCCACAATCCCACAATAGAAACATGGAGGCAATTATTTTATTTAGACTTCATCATTATCCGGTACAATTGGTTTTCTTCCAACTGTCTTTCATTGTCTAGCAGCCAAAGGCATTATCCCAGTTAACATTAGTCATATTAACAACCCATTATCCCAGTCATATTAACAACCCATTATCCCAGTGATATTAACAAGCCATTATCCCAGTGATATTAACAACCAATTATCCCAGTCATTATCCCAGTCATATTAACAACACATTATCACAGTCATATTAGCAACCCATTATCCCAGTCATATTAACAACCCATTATCCCAGTCACATTAACAACCCATTATCCCAGCCATATAAGCAACCCATTGTCCCAGTCATATTAACCCATTATCCCAGTCATATTAACAAACCATTATCTTAGTCATATTAACTTCCCATTATCCCTAGTCATTATCCCAGTCATATTAGCAACCCATTATTCCAGTCATATTAACCCATTATCCCAGTCATATTAACAACCCATTATCTTTGTCATATTAACTACCCATTATCCCAGTCATATTAACAACCCATTATCCCAGTCATTATCCAAGTTATTATCCCAGTCACATTAACAGCCCATTATCCCAGTTATATTAACAACCCATTATTCCAGTCACAATAACAACCCATTATCCAAGTCATATTAACAACCCATTATCCAGGTCATATAACAACCCATTATCCCAATCATATTAACAACCCATTATCCCAGTCATTATCCCAGTCATATTAACAACCCATTATCCCAGTCATATTAACAACCCAATATCCCAGTCATATTCACAACCCATTATCACAGTCATATTAACAACCCATTATCCCAGTCATATTAACAACCCATTACCCCAGTCATTATCCCAGTCATATTAGCAACCCATTATCTTAGTCATATCAGCAACCCATTATCCCAGTCATATTAACAGCCCATTATCTTAGTCATATTAACTACCCATTATCCCAGTCATTATCCATGGTCATTATCCTAGTCATATTAACAGCCCATTATCCCAGTCATATTAACAACCCATTATCCCAGTCATTATCCCAGTCATAATAACAACCCATTATCCCAGTCATTATCCAAGTCATTATCCCAGTCACATTAACAACCCATTATCCCAGTCATATTAACAACCCATTATTCCAGTCACATTAACAACCCATTATCCAAGTCATATTAACAACCCATTATTCCAGTCACATTAACAACCCATTATCCAAGTCATATTAACAACCCATTATCCCAGTCATATTAACAACCCATTATCCCAGTCACATTAACAACCCATTATCCCAGTCATTATCCCAGTCATATTAACAACCCATTATCCAGGTCATATAACAACCCATTATCCCAATCATATTAACAACCCATTATCCCAGTCATTATCCCAGTCATATTAACAACCCAGTATCCCAGTCATTATCCCAGTCATATTAACAACCTATTATCCCAGTCATATTAACAACCCATTATCCCAGTCATATTAACAACCCATTATCCCAGTTCATATTAACCCATTATCCCAGTCATATTAACAACCCATTATCTCAGTCATATTAACAACCCATTATCCCAGTCATATTATCATATTAACAACCCATTATCCCAGTCATATTAACAACCCATTATCCCAGTCATATTAACTACCCATTATCCCAGTCATTATCCCAGTCGTATTAACAACCCATTATCCTAGTCATTATCCAAGTCATTAACAACACATTATCCCAGTCATTATCCCAGTCATATTAGCAACCCATTATTCCAGTCATATTAACCCATTATCCCAGTCATATTAACAACCCATTATCCCAGTCATATTAACAACCCATTATCTCAGTCATATTAACAACCCATTATCCCAGTCATATTATCATATTAACAACCCATTATCCCAGTCATATTAACAACCCATTATCCCAGTCATATTAACAATCCATTACCCCAGTCATAGTAACAACCCATTATCCCTGTCATTATCCCAGTCATATTAACAACCCATTAACTCAGTCATATTAACTACCCATTATCCCAGTCATTATCCCTGGTCATTATCCCAGTCATTAACAACCCAGTGTCCCAGTCATATTAACAACCCATTATCCCAGTCATTATCCCAGTCATATTAACAACCCATTATCCCAGTCATTATCCCAGTCATATTAACAGCCCATTATCCCAGTCATTATCCCAGTCATATTAACAACCCATAATAGTCTTTGCATCTTCACGTCTCCCCCTTTCAACATGAATCTGCTCGCCATGTGCAGTTGTGCATTTTAGAACCGTGTCTTCCTGCTAACTGCATTTAGTAACATTCCCTCATAGGTCTTCCACTGTGAGCACACTGCTGCTGATCATCATGTTTAAACTAAACATTCTGGTCTGTTCCATCAACCTTACACAGCGTGAACCTCCACTACACTACTTTGATACTGAACATGGGATCATCATCATCATCATCACTGCGGTATCAGAAGATCCCACTAGAGGTCTGTTCCATCAACCTTACACAGCGTGAACCTCCACTACACTACTTTGATACTGAACATGGGATCATCATCATCATCATCACTGCGGTATCAGAAGATCCCACTAGAGGTCTGTTCCATCAACCTTATACAGCGTGAACCTCCACTACACTACTTTGATACTGAACATGGGATCATCATGTACTTCACTGTGGTATCAGAAGATCCCACTAGAGGTCTGTTCCATCAACCTTATACAGCGTGAACCTCCACTACACTACTTTGATACTGAACATGGGATCATCATGTACTTCACTGTGGTATCAGAAGATCCCACTAGAGGTCTGTTCCATCAACCTTACACAGCGTGAACCTCCACTACACTACTTTGATACTGAACATGGGATCATCATCATCATCACTGCGGTATCAGAAGATCCCACTAGAGGTCTGTTCCATCAACCTTATACAGCGTGAACCTCCACTACACTACTTTGATACTGAACATGGGATCATCATGTACTTCACTGCGGTATCAGAAGATCCCACTAGAGGTCTGTTCCATCAACCTTACACAGCGTGAACCTCCACTACACTACTTTGATACTGAACATGGGATCATCATGTACTTCACTGCGGTATCAGAAGATCCCACTAGAGGTCTGTTCCATCAACCTTATACAGCGTGAACCTCCACTACACTACTTTGATACTGAACATGGGATCATCATCATCATCACTGCGGTATCAGAAGATCCCACTAGAGGTCTGTTCCATCAACCTTATACAGCGTGAACCTCTACTACACTACTTTGATACTGAACATGGGATCATCATCATCATCACTGCGGTATCAGAAGATCCCACTAGAGGTCTGTTCCATCAACCTTACACAACGTGAACCTCCACTACACTACTTTGATACTGAACATGGGATCATCATGTACTTCACTGCGGTATCAGAAGATCCCACTAGAGGTCTGTTCCATCAACCTTATACAGCGTGAACCTCCACTACACTACTTTGATACTGAACATGGGATCATCATGTACTTCACTGTGGTATCAGAAGATCCCACTAGAGGTCTGTTCCATCAACCTTATACAGCGTGAACCTCTACTACACTACTTTGATACTGAACATGGGATCATCATCATCATCACTGCGGTATCAGAAGATCCCACTAGAGGTCTGTTCCATCAACCTTACACAACGTGAACCTCCACTACACTACTTTGATACTGAACATGGGATCATCATGTACTTCACTGCGGTATCAGAAGATCCCACTAGAGGTCTGTTCCATCAACCTTATACAGCGTGAACCTCCACTACACTACTTTGATACTGAACATGGGATCATCATCATCATCACTGCGGTATCAGAAGATCCCACTAGAGGTCTGTTCCATCAACCTTATACAGCGTGAACCTCCACTACACTACTTTGATACTGAACATGGGATCATCATCATCATCACTGCGGTATCAGAAGATCCCACTAGAGGTCTGTTCCATCAACCTTATACAGCGTGAACCTCCACTACACTACTTTGATACTGAACATGGGATCATCATCATCATCACTGCGGTATCAGAAGATCCCACTAGAGGTCTGTTCCATCAACCTTACACAACGTGAACCTCCACTACACTACTTTGATACTGAACATGGGATCATCATCATCATCACTGCGGTATTAGAAGATCCCACTAGAGGTCTGTTCCATCAACCTTACACAACGTGAACCTCCACTACACTACTTTGATACTGAACATGGGATCATCATGTACTTCACTGCGGTATCAGAAGATCCCACTAGAGGTCTGTTCCATCAACCTTATACAACGTGAACCTCCACTACACTACTTTGATACTGAACATGGGATCATCATCATCATCACTGCGGTATCAGAAGATCCCACTAGAGGTCTGTTCCATCAACCTTACACAGCGTGAACCTCCACTACACTACTTTGATACTGAACATGGGATCATCATGTACTTCACTGCGGTATCAGAAGATCCCACTAGAGGTCTGTTCCATCAACCTTATACAGCGTGAACCTCCACTACACTACTTTGATACTGAACATGGGATCATCATCATCATCACTGCGGTATCAGAAGATCCCACTAGAGGTCTGTTCCA
Source organism: Oncorhynchus mykiss (assembly GCF_057628025.1). NCBI lineage: Eukaryota > Metazoa > Chordata > Actinopteri > Salmoniformes > Salmonidae > Oncorhynchus > Oncorhynchus mykiss. The sequence continues at coordinate 55,848,903 of NC_143043.1, read as the reverse complement.
TCAACCTTATACAGCGTGAACCTCCACTACACTACTTTGATACTGAACATGGGATCATCATGTACTTCACTGCGGTATCAGAAGATCCCACTAGAGGTCTGTTCCATCAACCTTACACAGCGTGAACCTCCACTACACTACTTTGATACTGAACATGGGATCATCATGTACTTCACTGCGGTATCAGAAGATCCCACTAGAGGTCTGTTCCATCAACCTTATACAGCGTGAACCTCCACTACACTACTTTGATACTGAACATGGGATCATCATCATCATCACTGCGGTATCAGAAGATCCCACTAGAGGTCTGTTCCATCAACCTTATACAGCGTGAACCTCCACTACACTACTTTGATACTGAACATGGGATCATCATCATCATCACTGCGGTATCAGAAGATCCCACTAGAGGTCTGTTCCATCAACCTTACACAACGTGAACCTCCACTACACTACTTTGATACTGAACATGGGATCATCATCATCATCACTGCGGTATCAGAAGATCCCACTAGAGGTCTGTTCCATCAACCTTATACAACGTGAACCTCCACTACACTACTTTGATACTGAACATGGGATCATCATGTACTTCACTGCGGTATCAGAAGATCCCACTAGAGGTCTGTTCCATCAACCTTACACAACGTGAACCTCCACTACACTACTTTGATACTGAACATGGGATCATCATGTACTTCACTGCGGTATCAGAAGATCCCACTAGAGGTCTGTTCCATCAACCTTACACAACGTGAACCTCCACTACACTACTTTGATACTGAACATGGGATCATCATGTACTTCACTGTGGTATCAGAAGATCCCACTAGAGGTCTGTTCCATCAACCTTACACAGCGTGAACCTCCACTACACTACTTTGATACTGAACATGGGATCATCATGTACTTCACTGCGGTATCAGAAGATCCCACTAGAGGTCTGTTCCATCAACCTTATACAGCGTGGACCTCCACTACACTACTTTGATACTGAACATGGGATCATCATGTACTTCACTGCGGTATCAGAAGATCCCACTAGAGGTCTGTTCCATCAACCTTATACAGCGTGAACCTCCACTACACTACTTTGATACTCATCCTGGGGATTTAGAAGTGAGTAAATACAATTGGCCACTGAAAAATAAGTGGGTATATGGAGTAGACCTAGTATAGTTTCAACTTGGCCATATACCACATCCGCCCCGAGGTGCTTATTGCTAAAATAAACTGGTTACCAACATAAAGAACATTAAACTAGTATTTTTGTGTCATACCCATGGTTTATTGTCTGATATACACACAGATTAAATTTTGTTTCAGCTAATCAACATCCGGGACCCAAACTACCAGGTTTATAATACAGATTAGATATAATATAAATTCTGATTTTATATTATAGATTATAGTCATGATTTTTTTTATAATGTGAAGTTGTATGTTACAGGTTGATGCCACAAAAATTATCAAACATTATCAGACTGTATGAAGCTGTTTGTGTGTTGCAGAAATAAAGGATGGAGAATGTTAATGTGTGAGTGTAACTTTACAACCTCGTGTTGGGCCTGAACCAGAGGTGCTTCCTTGTGACACGGTAGGACTCAGCCCCGAACCAGAGGTTCTTCATTGTGACTCGGTAGGACTCAGCCCCTAACCAGAGGTTCTTCATTGTGACTCGGTAGGACTCAGCCCCTAACCAGAGGTTCTTCATTGTGACTCGGTAGGACTCAGCCCCTAACCAGAGGTTCTTCATTGTGACTCGGTAGGACTCAGCCCCTAACCAGAGGTTCTTCATTGTGACACGGTAGGACTCAGCCCCTAACCAGAGGTTCTTCATTGTGACATGGTAGGACTCAGCCCCTAACCAGAGGTTCTTCATTGTGACTCGGTAGGACTCAGCCCCTAACCAGAGGTTCTTCATTGTGACTCGGTAGGACTCAGCCCCTAACCAGAGGTTCTTCATTGTGACATGGTAGGACTCAGTCCCTAACCAGAGGATCTTCCCTCTGTAGTGCACTCCTTTTGACCAGGGACTATAGGACTCTGTAGTGCACTCCTTTTGACCAGGGTCTATAGGACTCTGTAGTGCACTCCTTTTGACCAGGGTCTATAGGACTCTGTAGTGCACTCCTTTTGACCAGGGTCTATGGGCTCTGTAGTCAACTCCTTTTGACCAGGGTCTAAAGGACTCTGTAGTGCACTCCTTTTGACCAGGGACTATAGGACTCTGTAGTGCACTCCTTTTGACCAGGGTCTATAGGACTGTAGTGCACTCCTTTTGACCAGGGTCTATAGGACTGTAGTGCACTCCTTTTGACCAGGGACTATAGGACTGTAGTACACTCCTTTTGACTCTGTAGTGCGCTACATAAGGACTAGGGACGCCTCCTTGATGTTTTCAAACCTATTCTAGAAAACAGTTAAAATCTTATTAAATCTCCTGTCTACTGCACATCTCTGAGCAGTTTAACCCAGTACTCTAACCACACTTAAATATTTAGCTTGCCGTTGGTAAATAGGTGCATAAACCCCAATTCAAATGGCAACCTATTCCCATTAACAGGGCACTCCTTTTGACCAGACCATGTGGGAATAGGGTCCCATTTCAGACAAACCACTTCATCTACTATAATAGTGGTGTGACCCCTTATCAATCTTCCCCTACTCCGTCATTGGTTCTCAGCGTTCTGAAGCGCCGAAGATCAACCAATCGACATTTAGCATGACGTTGAAAAAGTAAAAATATCACAAATCAGCATTTTCAATATGACTAATCACTTACAGGGTTTTACTCTGGGTGTTTTTCTCTTTATACTCACTTGCATATTTTCCGTTGATAAATGGAAACTCTTTTACCAGAATAATAATGAACACCTGAATTACTGGTTTGGTATTACTGGTATTGAAGCACGTATGTGCTTCTATGGCGTCGATCAACGCACAAATCTCGAAACTGTTTCCGAAAGACTTGGTAATATAAAAGTCTGAGAAGATGATATTTTTGGAGGTGCACTTCTTCTCGTCGTCATGACTCTCAGCCTGTTGACATTTCTCTGTCTCGGTCTTTGCCTCCCAGTGTGGAATGGTGAGTACCTTTTCAAATAGGATACAAGACATTTCTTTAAGGACTAGATTTAGTCAATGCAGAGTTAGTTGTTAGATGTATTGTGTTGTTGGGACCTCAGGTATTAGGAGGTGGATCCCTACTTCTGGAAGATGTGGACCTGTAGAGGATACAAGTTTAGCAAAAGCAGTGAGGGAATCTGACCTCCTTCTCTCTCTCTCCCACCTTTCTCTCTCTCTCTCTCTCTCCCACCTTTCTCTCTCTCACCATCTCTCTCTCTCTCCCATCTTTCTCTCTCTCTCTCTCTACCCACCTCTCTCTCCCACCGTTATCTCTCTCTCTCTCTCTCTCCCACCCCTCTCTCTCTCTCTTCCCACCTCTCTCTCTCTTTCTCTCTCTCTCTCTCTACCCACCCCTCTCCCGCCTCTCTCTCCAGCCCTGAGGGTCACCCAGCCGTACCGTGTGGTGAGTCATCGTGGTGAGGTGGAGCTGTTCTGCTCCTACCACCACACAGGGAGAAATGAACCGGAGGAGCTACGGATCACTCTGTACCGGGGGATGTACGGGGAGCAGGAAGAACAGAAGGTGTGCACGTCCTCCTTCACCCACAACAACACAGCCTTCCAGGTGGAGGGAGAGGGAGAGAGGAAGGTGCGTTGTCGGGGCCAGTTAAGGCCAGGCAAGGTGAACCTGACTATCTCTGGTCTCAGGGGTAACGACACTGACCTGTACCGCTGTGCCATAGAAGTCCTGTACCCTCCGCCATACCTGAGGACGTTTGGGAATGGTACCCTACTCTATATAACAGGTAATACTGAATGCAATTGAATATTGGGGATTAATCGATCTAAAGGCTTAATGCTAATGATACATACAGACATTATGCACGTACTTATCATGTGAACTTTGAACCACACTTTGATTCAATTGTGATTTGTGTGAGAATTTGGGTTGGGTTAAAGACGCAGATTTTGAAGTTAGGATTGATCCCTCAGTTCTCAAAACAATATGCAGTATTGAATTCAGATATGACTGTTAAGATTGTGGTGAATTTCTGTAGAGGAACCAGGGTGCTTTACCCCAGAGGCCCAGAGAAGAGATGATGTAACAGGAGAAACATCCGTCAGACTACCCTTAGCAGGACTGGCTGCAGTATTAATAGTAATCTCTGCCATTGCTATCCTCCTCGTTCATCAGGTGAGCTCTTACAAACAACAACAAAAAACAACTTCTGCTTTTAACATCGATCACTCTTTCGCGAGCAACAACATTCACCTGATAACAAGAGCCACTTCTGTTGATACTCTATGTCCATTTTAATAGATATAGTAATGTATTTACCCTTCTAGGTTCTACAGAGGAAGAGAAGATTTGAAGCAATAGTACCGATGATGTCACAGAATGATGGAAGATTTGATTATGGGAACTTCCAATGAAGAATTTTTAAAATACATATCTATCTATATGTTTCATTGTGTTGTAATATAAAGAAATAGTGAAATCAAGTCTACGACTAGTCTCGAATAAATTATTTGCTTTTGATCAATAATTTCCATCTTTTGTCACGATCATTTCTTATAAACACACGTTGTGTTGAATAGCCCATTGATTATTGAACACTCAGAGGATGATCTTACTCAGAGGTAGCACTAATATCGAGATGGCATTTATATTAAATGACTACATTTATTTCTTTGTCCAACCACAAAAAAACACGAATCAAATTAAATGTATTCTTACATCAGCTGATGTCACAAAGTGCTGTACAGAAACCCAGCCTAAAACCCCAAAACAGCAATCAATGCAGGTGTAGAAGCACGGTGGCTAGGAAAAACTCACTAGAAAGGCCAAAACCTAGGAAGAAACCTAGAGAGGAACCAGGCTATGAGGGGTGGCCAGTCCTCTTCTGGCTGTGCCGGGTAGAGATTATAACAGAACATGGCCAAGATGTTCAAATGTTCATAAATGACCAGCATGGTAAAATAATAATAATCACAGTGGTTGTCGAGGGTGCAGCAAGTTAGCACCTCAGGAGTAAATGTCAGTTGGCTTTTCATTTCTGATCATTCAGAGTATCTCTACCACTCCTGCTGTCTCTAGAGAGTTGAAAACAGCATGTCTGGGACAGGTAGCACGTCCGGTGAACAGGTCAGGGTTCCATAGCCGCAGGCAGAACAGTTGAAACTGGAGCAGCAGCACGGCCAGGTGGACTGGGGACAGCAAGGAGTCATCAGGCCAGGTGGTCCTAGGGCTCAGGTCCTCCGAGATAGAAAGAGAGAATTAGAGAGAGCATACTTAAATTCACACAGGACACCGGATAAGACAGGAGAAGTACTCCAGATATATCAAACTGATCCTAGCCCCCCCCCGACACATAAACTACTGCAGCATAAATACTGGAAGCTGAGACAGGAGGAGTCAGGAGACACTGTGACACATGACCACGATAAAGATCAATATTGATATTGTGGTCGAGACTCAAGTCGAGACTCAAGACAGCCTTTGATGAGTTATCTTTTCATGTCTGGATTGACAGCCGACAGCTGGAGAAATATTAAAATAAAAATCTGTAGCATGTTATAATTATTATATTATATTATAACTACTATAACTACTATTAGTTAGTAGTTATTATAATATAATTAGTTTTACTTTTAGAAATATTTATATAAATAAATAAATATTTATTTACCAATCACTCACAAAATCCTAAAACTGTGTGTCTTTTTAAGAAATAGTATAGCTGAATAATTCCTTACCCTGACAGTAATTCAATTCATGATACAGTGGCCTTCAGAAAGTATTCACACCCCATGACTTTTTCCACATTGTATTGTTACAGCCTGAATTTAAAATAGATTCAATTGAGATTGTGTGTCTCTGGGCTCACACACACAACACACCATAATGTCAAAGTGGAATTATGTCTTCAGACATTTTTACAAATTAATTACAAATTAGAAGCTGAAAGTTCTTGAGTCAATAACTATTCAACTTTGTTCTGGCAAGCCTAAATAAGTTCAGGAATAAAAATTTGCTTAACAATCACATTATACTGTTGCATGAACTCACTCTGTGTACAATAATAGTGTTTAATATGATTTTTTGAATGACTACCTCATCTCTGTACCCCACATATTCAATTTTATGTAAGGTCACTCAGTTGAATCAAACACAGATTCAACCACAAACACCAGCAAAGTTTTCCAATGCCTCGCAAAGAAGGCCACCTATTGGTAGATGGGTAAAAATTAAAAAGCAGACATTGAATTATCCTTTGAACATGGTGAAGTTATTAATTACAATTTGGATGGTGTATCAATACACCCAGTCACTACAGTGATATAGGCGTCCTTTCTTACTCAGTTGCCGGAGTAAATCCACAATACTAACCTAATTTACTCCACAATACTAACCTAAATGACAGAGTGAAAAGAAGGAAGCCCGTACAGAATAAAAATATTCAAAAACATGCATTCTGGTGGTGGATGCATCATGTTATGGGTATGCTTGTCATCGTTAAGGACTGGGGAGTTTTTCAGGATAAAAATAAACGTAGTACAGTTAAGCACAGTCAAAATCCTAGAGGAAAACCTTGTTTAGTCTGCTTTCCAACAGACACTGGGAGACGAATCCACCTTTCAGCTGGACAATAACCTAAAACACAACGCTATATCCATTTAATATTCCTGAAGAGCTGGCCTATTACATTTTTGACTAAAATTGGCTTGAACATATATGGGAATACTTGAAAATGGCTTTCTAGCAACGATCACAACCAACTTGACAAAGCTTGAAGAATTTTAAAGAGAATAATGTGCAAATATTGTACAATCCAGATGAGTAAAGCTCTTCGATACTCAGAAATACTCACAGCTGTAATCGCAGCCAACGGTGAATCTAACATGTGTTGACTCAAGGGTGTGAATACTTATTTTTGTTAAAAAAATAAAATAAAAAAATAACAAATTTGCAAACTTTTCGATAAACATATTTTCACTTTTTCATTATGGAGTAAATTGTTTTTTAGCTTGTAGCACAACAACTAGTGGAATCATTTGAGGGGTATAAAATAGTTTCGGAAGGCATTGTAGATGACCAGGTGTCAAGAACTCTGACCGTTGACCCCCACAACAACATTTTCTTAAAAATATTCCTCTAAGTTGATGCAGTCTTGTTACTACAGTAATACTAAGAAAGAACAGTGGATCAAACCTCCAAAAGCACTGCTTCATTATGCATCCATCTCCCAGTATCTGGCAGTTTCCCCATTGACACCCTATTCCCTATATAGTGCACTGCTTCTAACCAGGGCCCATGGGACACTTTGGTAGTGAATAAGGTGCCATTTGGGACACAGTTTCCAGTGTGCGCTTTTACAGCATAATAACAGGATGTCAGGATCGGGCCCCACGCAGCTCTGGGTTCAAGCACTATTTGAAATCACTTCAAATGCTTTAGCTGGGCTTGATTGGCCGCTTGACAGTTACAACGGAAACAGCAGGAAGATCCTATACGCGCTAACCCCATCCACCTGCTACTCCAGGCAGGCTAGAGCTAACACTTAAAAGTATTTGAAAGATTTCAAATAGTATTTGAACCCAGGCGTGCCCTACAGGAGGCCTCTTCTTCTAGAGACTACCGCACCTTTACAGTTAGTCTGTGTCCACAAATGGCACCCTATTCCCTACATAGTGCACTACTTTTGACCAGAGCCCTATGGGCCGTAGCACTCTATTCCCTACATAGTGCACTACTTTAGACCAGAGCCCTATGGGCCGTAGCACTCTATTCTCTACATAGTGCACTACTTTAGACCAGAGCCCTATGGGCCGTAGCACCCTATTCCCTACATAGTGCACTACTTTTGACCAGAGCCCTATGGGCCGTAGCACCCTATTCCCTACATAGTGCACTACTTTGGACCAGAGCCCTAGCACCCTATTCCCTACATAGTGCACTACTTTTGACCAGAGCCCTATGGGCCGTAGCACTCTATTCCCTACATAGTGCACTACTTTGGACTAGAGCCCTATGGGTCTTAGCACTCTATTCCCTACATAGTGCACTACTTTGGACCAGAACCCTAGCACCCTATTCCCTACATAGTGCACTACTTTTGATCAGAGCCCTATGGGTCGTAGCACCCTATTCCCCTACACATAGGATGCCATTTGGGACTCAGCCTCTTTACTGCTGACTGACTTCAGGTCTAGTTCCTGGTGACAGACGTCAGAGAAACAAGTCAACACAACAGGATGTGGCATTTAACACCAACCACCGATTCTGCTCACCTAGTTAGAAATCAAAGGCTTTTTCCTTTTTTCTGATAACAGAAAATATCCGTAAACATGCTGGTAGAGCAGATTTACACGGCCTATTAAATTACATTGAAGGTCAATGGAGAAAAGGATCATGTGTACATCTAATAACTAACAAGGTATTGTGCTGTAATTACCGTATTTAGAGGAGCCAGGTAGTCTGCTAACAACAGCAATTCACAACCGTGCCACTGGTAAGGAATCGGTAAAGCTAACTCCATCTATTCTTATGGGAATGCCTCCATATTTCCATATCTACTAAATCAAAACTAGAAAGATTGTCCAGTGTGGTCACAAGTGTTTTTTTTCACCATGAACAAGTCCTCTGTCTGCATTTTAACCATACACAAACCATATACAGTTACTATCCATTTTAGCGTATGAAATGCTCTTTCATATTCATATGATAATAGACATTAGATATTAAAATAAATGTGAGGGGGGTTGGGGACATGTTTAAACATCTTTTTAAATTATTTTCAAAATGACATTTAAATCAATCATAGACGACACCTGATTTAGTCGGAATCCTTCTACACTTTAACCCACTTTACAACTTGGTGTCTGTGACACTACCCAATGACAGACAAGTATACCAATTGAAGCCCTGTGATAGGAGGAGAGCGAGAGAGTTATGAGGAGAGATTTCCCCTAGTCATCACTGTTCATTTGGCGTCTGTCAGAGTTAGACTCAGCTAGCTAAAGGTTCAAGCCAAATAAGAAGTTGAAATGAGAATCAGACTCCTCTCTGTGGCTGCCTGGCTCTTTACCCTTCTCTGCCCCAGCCACGGTGAGATATCTGCCTTATGCTTCATTATATACAATATATATATACATATCATGTTAGTAATGTCATTCATTTTTTGGAAAATGGAGATTGTATTTATTTAAATCCACCTGACACATAATAACTAAAAGTCATGGAAATGTATATGTTTATCCTCTTCGACCTGTCTGGGATAAAAGGCCACAAGAAATGTGACTGTCTAAATGTATATGTTTATCCTCTTCGACCTGTCTGGGATAAAAGGCCACAAGAAATGTGACTGTCTAAAACACTACTTGTTTTCCATGGATTCATTTTATTTATTTATTTGTGAGGAAAAAATGCCACGTTTCCTCAAACAGATGACTTTCCGTTAAGATTCTACAGTATGTTATCTTCTCTCTTCTCGTTTCACTCTGACTGTCTCTCCCCTCCCAGAGGTTCAGGTGATGCAGCCTGAGATCCGGACACTCAACCCCGACGGTACTGTCTCCATCACCTGTAGTCACACAGACACAGATGAGCTCTTTGTCATTGACGCCAGGCTGAACAGACTCAATAACTCTGATGTTACCATGGTCTGTCAGGTGAGTGACCTGATCGCGAGCCACCTCACACACTCCGTTCCAGCCACTCCCCACTGCTTCAGGTCCCCATGACAGGTGTCCAGACCATGGGGGGACCGAGCACTCTGCTCTCTTTCTCCTCTCCCTGACCATCTGAAAGACGCTCCACAGACCAACCAATCAAAACTCTTATCCATCTACAGACCAACCAATCAAAACTCTTATCCATCTACAGACCAACCAATCAAAACTCTTATCCATCTACAGACCAACCAATCAAAACTCTTTTAGCCTTGTTTTTTAACTGCCTTGATTCTTTAATTCAATTTAATTTAATTCAACTTTATGAATACATAACTTTAGGAATTTATGACTTTATAACTCCATAACTTCATAACTTTATGAATACATTATGACTTAATAACTGAATTAATTTATAACTTTATAACTTTATTAATTTATTACTTTATTAATTTATAACTTTATAACTTTATTAATTTATTACTTTATTAATTTATAACTTTATAACTTTATTAATTTATAACTTTATAACTTTATTAATTTATTACTTTATTAATTTATGACTTTATAACTGAATTAATTTATGACCTTATAACTTTATTAATTTATGACTTTATTAATTTATGACTTTATACCTTTATTAATTTATGACTTTATTAATTTAAAACTTTATACCTTTATTAATTTATGACTTTATTAATTTAAAACTTTATACCTTTATTAATTTATGACTTTATGAATTTATAACTTTATAACTTTATTAATGTATAACTTTATAACTTTATTAATTTATGACTTTATAACTTTATTAATTTATGACTTTATTAATTTATGACTTTATAACTTTATTAATTTATGACTTTATAACTTTATTAATTGATGACTTTATAACTTTATTAATTTATGACTTTATAACTTTATTAATTTATGACTTTATACATTTATTAATTTAGGACTGTGATTTTATTACTTTACAACTTTGTATTTTGTTTGTCTTTATTGTTTGTTTCTTTGTTTGTTGTTTAGTTTCTGCCTACGTATTGAGATTCCTCTGTAAATGAAATGCATTATTATTATTATTATTAGGTGAATAACAGTCACATGGCTGACTGCACCTACATGAAGGTGACATGGAACCAGTACAAGTTCACATTACACAACTTAAAGGCTGAGGACATCTGTGGTCTGTTCCAGTGTGAGTTCTCCTTGTCATCTTTTGTTACCATGAAGCCCATCCAAACTGTAAAGGGGAAACACTCCACCAAATTGCTGTCAGGTTAGTGGAACATTTGCCTTGTACATTTAGGCTAAGTCCCAAATGCTGTAATACCTATTAGGGTGCACTACTTTTGACCAGGGATCTGGTCTAAATTAGTGCACCATGCACTATAGGATTCCACTTGGGACACAGTCTTCGATTGATTACCTGTGTTTTATGTTTAGAAAAGTCAAATGATGCATTGTGATGTACAGTAGGGTACAATATGTAACTAAACATTGTGATGTACAGTAGGGTATAGAAGTTTGGGAACCACCAAGACTTTTCCAAGAGCTGGCCGCCCGGCTAAACTGAGCAATCGGGGGATTGTCCAGTGTGGTCACAAGTTTTTTTTTACCATGAACAAGTCCTCTGTCTGCATTTTAACCATACACAAACCATATACAGTTACTATCCATTTTAGCGTATGAAATGGCCTTTCATATTCATATGATAATAGACATTAGATATTAAAATAAATGTGAGGGGGGTTGGGGACATGTTTAAACATCTTTTTAAATTATTTTCAAAATGACATTTAAATCAATCATAGACGACACCTGATTTAGTCGGAATCCTTCTACACTTTAACCCACTTTACAACTTGGTGTCTGTGACACTCCCCAATGGCAGACAAGTATACCAATTGAAGCCCTGTGATAGGAGGAGAGCGAGAGAGTTATGAGGAGAGATTTCCCCTAGTCATCACTGTTCATTTGGCGTCTGTCAGAGTTAGACTCAGCTAGCTAAAGGTTCAAGCCAAATAAGAAGTTGAAATGAGAATCAGACTCCTCTCTGTGGCTGCCTGGCTCTTTACCCTTCTCTGCCCCAGCCACGGTGAGATATCTGCCTTATGCTTCATTATAAACAATATATATATATACATATCATGTTAGTAATGTCATTCATTTTTTGGAAAATGGAGATTGTATTTATTTAAATCCACCTGACACATAATAACTAAAAGTAATGGAAATGTATATGTTTATCCTCTTCGACCTGTCTGGGATAAAAGGCCACAAGAAATGTGACTGTCTAAAACACTACTTGTTTTCCATGGATTCATTTTATTTATTTATTTGTGAGGAACAAATGCCACGTTTCCTCAAACAGATGACTTTCCGTTAAGATTCTACAGTATGTTATCTTCTCTCTTCTCGTTTCACTCTGACTGTCTCTCCCCTCCCAGAGGTTCAGGTGATGCAGCCTGAGATCCGGACACTCAACCCCGACGGTACTGTCTCCATCACCTGTAGTCACACAGACACAGATGAGCTCTTTGTCATTGACGCCAGGCTGAACAGACTCAATAACTCTGATGTTACCATGGTCTGTCAGGTGAGTGACCTGATCGCGAGCCACCTCACACACTCCGTTCCAGCCACTCCCCACTGCTTCAGGTCCCCATGACAGGTGTCCAGACCATGGGGGGACCGAGCACTCTGCTCTCTTTCTCCTCTCCCTTAACCATCTGAAAGACGCTCCACAGACCAACCAATCAAAACTCTTATCCATCTACAGACCAACCAATCAAAACTCTTATCCATCTACAGACCAACCAATCAAAACTCTTATCCATCTACAGACCAACCAATCAAAACTCTTTTAGCCTAGTTTTTTAACTGCCTTGATTCTTTAATTCAATTTAATTTAATTCAACTTTATGAATACATAACTTTAGGAATTTATGACTTTATAACTCCATAACTTCATAACTTTATGAATACATTATGACTTTATAACTGAATTAATTTATGACTTTATAACTTTATTAATTTATGACTTTATAACTTTATAAATTTATGACTTTATTAATTTATTACTTTATTAATTTATGACATCATAACTTTATTAATTTATTCCTTTATTAATTGATTAATTTATGACTTTATAACTGAATTAATGTATGACTTTATTAATTTATAACTTTATAACTTTATTAATTCATGACTTTATAACTTTATTAATTTATAAATTTATTAATTTATGACATCATAACTTTATGACTTTATAACTTTTATTAATTTATGACTTTATTAATTTATGACTTTATAACTTCATTAATTTATGACTTTATAACTTTATTAATTTATGACATCATAACTTTATGACTTTATAAATTTATTAATTTACGACTGTGATTTTATTACTTTACAACTTTGTATTTTGTTTGTCTTTATTGTTTGTTTCTTTGTTTGTTGTTTAGTTTCTGCCTACGTATTGAGATTCCTCTGTAAATGAAATGCATTATTATTATTATTATTAGGTGAATAACAGTCACATGGCTGACTGCACCTACACGAAGGTGACATGGAACCAGTACAAGTTCACATTACACAACTTAAAGGCTGAGGACATCTGTGGTCTGTTCCAGTGTGAGTTCTCCTTGTCATCTGTTGTTACCATGAAGCACATCCAAACTGTAAAGGGGAAACACTCCACCAAACTGCTGCCAGGTTAGTGGAACATTTGCCTTGTGTATTTAGGCTATGTCCCAAATGCTGTAATACCTATTAGGGTGCACTACTTTTGACCAGGGATCTGGTCTAAATTAGTGCACCATGCACTATAGGATTCCACTTGGGACACAGTCTTCGATTGATTACCTGTGTTTTATGTTTAGAAAAGTCAAATGATGCATTGTGATGTACAGTAGGGTACAGTATGTAACTTAACATTGTGATGTACAGTAGGGTATATATAGTATGTAACTAAACATTGTGATGTACAGTAGGGTACAGTATGTAACTAAACATTGTGATGTACAGTAGGGTACAGTATGTAACTAAACATTGCATTCGATAGTGATTACATCATTTACAATACAAATCCACCAGGAATTACTGCAGTGTCTGACTGGCATATGGTAGTTTCTAGATATTCCACAAAGTACTTCATAAAGAGCTTCAATGCCATACATCTCTCCTTCCGTGGCCTCCAGCTGCTCTTAAATACAAGTAAAACTAAATGCATGCTCTTCAACCGATCGCTGCCCGCACCTGCCCGTCCGTCCAGCATCACTACTCTGGACGGCTCTGACTTAAAATATGTGGACAACTATACATACCTAGGTGTCTGGTTAGACTGTAAACTCCCCTTCCAGACTCACATTAAGCATCTCCAATCCAAAATTAAATCTGGAATCGGGTTTCCTATTTCGCAAACAAAGCATCCTTTACTCATGCTGCCAAACATACAGTTGACAATATTGATTAGTATTATTAACTATGTTAATATTTTAAATGTCCAAAATAAGCTTTGGCAATGTATACAGTGCCTTGCGAAAGTATTCGGCCCCCTTGAACTTTGCGACCTTTTGCCACATTTCAGGCTTCAAACATAAAGATATAAAACTGTATTTTTTTGTGAAGAATCAACAACAAGTGGGACACAATCATGAAGTGGAACGACATTTATTGGATATTTCAAACTTTTTTAACAAATCAAAAACTGAAAAATTGGGCGTGCAAAATTATTCCATGAAGTACTTCATAATGTATTATGATAATGTATTTTATCATGTCTAAACTCCATTTCCTCCTCTGTTGTGTTTGCTATACTTCATGTTTTCCCAGAAAAGGTTGTGTTTAAAATGTTCCATGTTTTTGACTGTCTGTTCCCAGGACTAGCAGGAGATGTCCTCGTGTGTCCTTCCCCTCTACTTGAGTCCCCTGAGGCTGAGCTGATTGACCAACTGAAGTGGATTGTGATTGGAGTGTCTGTGTTCCTCTGCTTCTACAGCTTCACCATCACCTTCTTCTATATCAGGCTGAGGGTCAGGCTCATTATAATATACACCGTTACAGCTGATTGGCTGATTGAAATATCAGTTAGAGAAAAACAATCAACAGGCTTCAAGTACAACTTGTGTTAGTTACTTTATATAGTATTAATGTCAAAGCCATCATTATTTCAATGTTTGTGAAGATTGGAGTTTCTCTTCCTTAATGTTATTCATTGCCAAGCACCAGACTTTTCTTCTGTGATGTTTTGGGGTCATTTTTTCCAGGTCTTTCGATCTGAGGAGCTGTATGATTCGCTGACATACGTCCCCATGCAGGTTTGGATCCTTTATTTTTTAATTTTTATGAGAGATCAGATTTGAGCCCAATCCAATATGGGACTGGTTTCCTGGAAACAGATTACGTCTTGGACTAGGCTTAATCTGTGTCCGGGAAACGGCCCATTAATGTTTGAAGTGCTGGCACAACCTAAAGCTCTTACACTGAGTTCAAGTTGTTGCAGTGAGAAACATAAACAGTGCATTCAGAAAGTATTCAGACCCTTTGACTTTTTCCACATTTTGTTACGTTACAACCTTATTCTAAAATCGACACAAAACCCCATAATGACAAAGCAAAAACAGATTTATAAAAAATGTAAAAACAGAAATACCTTATTTACATAAGTATTCAGACCCTTTGCTATGAGATTTGAAATTGAGCTCAGGTGCATCCTGTTTCCATTGATCATCCTTGAGATGTTTCTGCTACTTCATTGGAGTCCACTTATAGTAAATTCAATTGATTGGACATGATTCGTGGGGGTGGCAGGTAGCCTAGTGGTTAGAGCGTTGGGCCAGTAACCGAAAGATTGCTAAATCGAATCCCCGAGCTGACAAGGTAAAAATCTGTCGTCCAGTTAACCCACTGGTCCCCGGTAGGCCATCATTGTAAATCAGAATTTGTTCTTAACTGACTTGCGTAGTTAAATTTAAAAAAAAAAAAATTCTGTAGAGCTCTGAGACAGGATTGTGTCAAGGCACTGATCTGGGAAAGGGTACCAAAAACATGTCTGCAGCATTGAAGGTCCTAAGAATACAGAGGCCTCCATCATTATTAAATAGAAGTTTGGGAACCACCAAGACTTTTCCAAGAGCTGGCCGCCCGGCTAAACTGAGCAATCGGGGGAGAAGGGCCTTGGGCAGGGAGGTGACCAAGAACCCGGGAGAACCTTCCAGAACCTTGCAGCACTCCACCAATCAGGTCTTTATGGTAGAGTGGCCAGACAGAAGCAACTCCTCAGTAAAAGGCACATGACAGCCCACTTGGAGTTTGCCAAAAAGGCACCTAAAGGACTCTCAGACCATAAGAAACAAGACTTTTTTTGGTCTGATGAAACCAAGATTGAACTCTTTGGCCTGAATGCCAAGCGTCACGTCTGGAAGAAACCTGGCACCATCCCTATGGTGAAGCGTGGTGGTGGCAGCATCATGCTGTGGGGATGTTTTTCAGCGTCAGGGACTGGGAGACTAGTCAGGATCGAGGCAAAGATGAATGGAGCAAAGTACAGAGAGATTCTTGATGAAAACCTGCTCCAGAGCTTTCAGTACATCAGACTGGGGCAAACTTTCATCTTCCAACAGGACAACGACCCTAAGAACATAGCCAAGACAACTCAGGAGTGACTTTGGGACAAGTCTCTGAATGTCCTTGAGTGTCCCAGCCAGAGCCCAGACTTGAACCTGATCGAACATCTCTAGAGTCTTGAAAATAGCTGTGCAGCGATACTCCCCATCCAACCTGGCAGAGCTTGAGAGGATCTGCATAGAAGAATGGGATAAACTCCCCAAATACAGGTGTGCCACGATTGTAGTGTCATACCCAAGAAGACTCCAGGCTGTAATCTCTGCCAAAGGTGCTTCAACAAAGTACTGAGTAAAGGGTCTGAATACTTATGTAAATGTGAGATTTCTGTATTTGAGCAAAAATTCAAAAAACCTGTTTTTGCTATGTTGTTATGGGGCATTGTGATGTCATTATGGGGTATTGTGATGTCATTATGGCGTATTGTGATGTCATTATGGGGTATTGTGATGTCATTATGGGGTATTGTGATGTCATTATGGGGTATTGTGATGTCATTATGGGGTATTGTGATGTCATTATGGGGCATTGTGTGTAGATTGATGAGGAAAAATAACAATTTAATCAATTTTAGCATCGGGCTGTAACCTAACAAGACCGTTATAAAAGCATATAATTGAAGCCAATATTTTGGACAATTCTGTACATAATCTTCAAAACAAAATAATGAAAATGTTAAATAATAATATTTCTGTTTTCATTTGTTTCCTCAGCCTAATCGGACCCAACCTACGGTGAGAATATTCAATACACATGCTTCCAACCTTGTCTCAACAGTAGTTCACATGCTTCCAACCTTGTCTCAACAGTAGTTCACATGCTTCCAACCTTGTCTCAACAGTAGTTCACATGCTTCCAACGTTGTCCAAACAGTAGTTAGTTATAACCTGTCAACAATGTGATCTAACTTTTTGTTAAAAATCCAAGGGGTCTTTCCTCCTGGTTTAGGAACACTAATTATCCTAATTACTATATCCTAATTACTTATATACTAATTATTAGCTACGCCTATCATTAAATAATGATCCTAAAAGGGTAAACGCTAAGAGGGTAAATGCTAAAAGGGTAAATGCTAAGAGGGTAAATGCTAAGAGGGTAAATGCTAAATGGGTAAATGCTAAGAGGGTAAATGCTAAGAGGGTAAATGCTAAGAGGGTAAATGCTAAGAGGGTAAATGCTAAGAGGGTAAATGCTAAATGGGTAAATGATGAAGGGTAAAGGGTAAATGGTAAAGGGTAAAGGGTAAAGGGTAAATGCTAAGAGGGTAAATGCTAAATGGGTAAATGATAAAGGGTAAAGGGTAAATGGTAAATGGTAAAGGGTAAAGGGTAAAGGGTAAATGCTAAGAGGGTAAATGCTAAGAGGGTAAATGCTAAGAGGGTAAATGCTAAATGGGTAAATGATAAAGGGTAAATGGTAAAGGGTAAAGGGTAAATGGTAAAGGGTAAAGGGTAAATGATAAATGGTAAATGGTAAATGGTAAAGGGTAATGGGTAAATGGTAAAGGGTAATGGGTAAAGGGTAAATGGTAAAGGGTAAAGGGTAAATGGTAAAGGGTAAAGGGTAAATTATAAATGGTAAATGGTAAAGGGTAATGGGTAAATGGTAAAGGGTAAAGGGTAAATGGTAAAGGGTAAAGGGTAAAGGGTAAATGATAAATGGTAAATGGTAAAGGGTAATGGGTAAATGGTAAAGGGTAATGGGTAAAGGGTAAAGGGTAAAGGGTAATGGGTAAAGGGTAATGGGTAAAGGGTAAAGGGTAAAGGGTAAATGGTAAAGGGTAAACGCTACGAGGTTCAAGTTGACACAGTTTGATATTTTCTGTATTTCAGACGGGAAGAGGGAACATTAACTCGACCTACATGGATATGAGGAAGGTACCAGTTGGAGTGAGAGGCTCACGATCCATCAACCACAATTCCCAACTCATTTGTTGACCACGTAAAGAGACCTTCGACTGATCAGATCAATCAATTAGATTCAGAACCATTCCTTTTGAAGCCTAATGTAGGAAAGAGCTGGTCACTTAAAGGGCCCAATGCTTTATTACTTATAAGAATGTATAGGAGGCTTTCTTTTTTTTCTTTTAATGTTGCAAGTTGGGTGAAAACAATTATTTCTTTACGTTCATGACATTTTGCACCGTTGATTCAGCATCATCACACTGAGACAAAAAAAAGGTTTGAAGTGATGTGAAAACAACGTTGCGTTTTTTTTTTTTTGTTGCCAAGTGCGATGCTGCTTACTGGTCTAGAATGTGTTTTGATAGAAGTGCCTAGGTGAGACTTTCCCGACTCGTCACAATGAATGTAGAAACCAAAAAAAGTGCTGCTTGTTATATTCACATGTAATTGTAATAAACGTATGATGCATATTGGAGAGAGCAGAGTGATATGGGAAATCACCAGCTAAAGGAATTAAGCAGACTTATTTATTTCACAAAAAAAATCAACAACAACATTGATTTCAAAGTTTAACAAACCATGTAACTCTATGCACAAGGACTACTTTGAACAATATACACAGAATATGTCCCAAAAACACATGTACTAGAAGAACTGTGAAGATGCAAAATTTTGATAACAGAATTACGGTAAAATTTCCCTCCCCTTTTTTTTTCATTTTTAGGCGACCACGTTTTATCAAAACTCTCGTTTTTAAATTTCTTCTACGAATTAAGATTCAAAGATGTCTGAAGGAAAGAAGGACGTGTCAGCTGTGACATCACACGTTGAGTTTGACCGTTTTTATTTTTGGCTATTGAACTATATAGTACGGGAGGTGGATTCTGGGTAACAGCATTTCAGCTCTGTACTACACAGAAATGCATCATTCTGAATATAAATGTCATTCTCGTCATGGTGATGTATCCTAAAATAGATACACAAAGGTAGAAATATGCAATACTCTCCTTTGCATATTTGGGTATTATTCTACACACTGGCTATTATTTTAATGAGCTCCGCCCCTAAACAAGACCAAATTTCATTGGTTTGGACCGGATCTAATCTGAACCAATCGTAGGTGTCTATGTTTCACAAGTTTGTACATGATAGTATAGTACGGTAAAGCAGCGGTTCTCAAGCTATTTGACCCCGGGACCGTTGGTTCAAGATTGTGACACTCCAATGATGTATATAAACCCTGGATGGCGGGTGCCATGTGTTGGCCAGTGAGAGGGTTTGAAGCCACAGGTCGGCCATATTGGTACTCCCCAGAAGAAGGAGTCCTCCATAGGAGTGGATGGAATTCCACTGTATTTCAATTAGATGTTTCAAGGACAAAATGACATGTATTAAAGTATCTTGTTGTTTTGAGGAAGGTATACTTTCAAAAAAATTATACTTGACGGAAAATGTTTTTATATATTTTATTAAAAATATACATATGTTTAGCTCACATAATATAACTTAAAAGTAGGCTTTCAATTGCCTGTAATAGAATAAACCTGGCAAAAACAAACGTAGACATTAATAAATGCATTTTTTATAGCTTCTAAAATATTTTTGTTACACTGATGGGGGAGTGCCAAGATGGAGGCGCGGTGGCTTCAAAACAGCACCCTGTCGGCCGTCTAGTGTACATGTGAATGACTGGTCACTACAGCCATGCATTCAAAACAGGGCCCTGTCGGTCGTCTAGTGTACATGTGAATGACTGGTCACTACAGCCATGCATTCAAAACAGCACCCTGTCGGTCGTCTAGTGTACATGTGAATGATTGGTCACTACAGCCATGCATTCAAAACAGGGCCCTGTCGGTCGTCTAGTGTACATGTGAATGACTGGTCACTACAGCCATGCATTTTCAAAATGCAAGATACAAAAATAAACTGTGTTTTACACCTGGATTTTTAGCTGAAAGTCATTCATGTTAGCAGCCAATATCAACTCGAGATATCATATCATGTCACTTCTCTGGAGTCCAAAACAAACAGAATCATACGGCCAACCTGTATGGACCCTAGGTTGCAGGATTTGGATGTTGTTTGGATGGATGGTTGTGGATTGGTGGGCGAAAAACGCAAACATCTAGCAACCCAAAGGCTACATGTTTGAATCTCATCAAGGACAACTTTAGCATTTGAGCAACTTTGCAACTACTTGCTACTTTGCAACTTCTAAGCATGTTAGCCCTAAACTAACTCCTAACTCCTAACCCTAACCTTAACCATTAACCCTATGACGTGTAGGAGTGTTGGGCCAGTGGCCGAAAAGGTTGCTGGATCGAAGGCAAAAATATGTGGTTCTGCCCCTGAGCAAGGCAGTTAACCCACTGTTCCCCGGGCGCCGATGTCGATTAAGGCAGCCCCCCGCACCTCTCTGATTCAGAGGGGTTGGGTTAAATGGGGAAGACACACCTCTCTGATTCAGAGGGGTTGGGTTAAATGGGGAAGACACACCTCTCTGATTCAGAGGGGTTGGGTTAAATGGGGAAGACACACCTCTCTGATTCAGAGGGGTTGGGTTAAATGGGGAAGACACACCTCTCTGATTCAGAGGGGTTGGGTTAAATGCGGAAGACACATTTCAGTTTAGTTGTACAACTGACTAGGTATCCCCGTTTCCTAACCTGGCTAACATTAGCATTAGCCACATAGCAAACGTTAGCCACAACAAATTGGATTTCGTAACACATATGTTTTGTAAATTTGTAACATATTGTACAAATTGCAATTTGTCACATATTGTATGAATTGCCATTCGTAACATATACTCATAAACTCAAAAAGTCACATACTCCTCCTGAGTTTATCAGGAAGTGTATAGGAGATGTTGTACCCACTGTGACTATTAAAACCTACTCTTAACCAGAAACCATGGATAGATGGCAGTATTCGCGCAAAAATTTGAAAGCGCAAACCAACGCATTAAAACGTGGGAATATGGCCGAATACAAACAGTGTAGTTATTCCCTGATCCTCAACACTGGGGCCCCACAATCCCCTCCTGTACTCATAACATCCCGGTGTGGCGCAGCGCTCTAATGAATCTCAGTGCTTGAGGCGTCAAGCACCATAAATTAATACACATCATACTAAATTGAGCGTGCTGGATTTACGTTTACTATGTTCCGTCGAATCTATGAGACCAGGCTGCTCTGTCTGCACTGAATCACTTTGAAGGGCAGCCTGCCTGCAGAATGCTAGTTGCTAACTAGGTAGCCCCTTTCCCCCCACAACATATACCAGAATATGTTCCATCTTCATCCCATAGTATTGAAGGCAGTACTATGTTACAGCTGTTTATCTTTATACATGTAGCCAGTAGCCACCCAAACTAGGCTTATTTGAAACATGAACATGATCAATCAAATCGCCGGGTTATTCCTCTGGCAAAGATGCCTCCGTAGTAGATTTCTGAACTGTATTTTATATGGATAATATAAACGTTCCACTGGTTGGACAGACTATGCTTTCCATCTGATCCAAACAGATTAAATCAACGTTGTTTCAACGTAATTTGTCAACGTGTGGTGATGTGGAAAATGTTTTTGGGATTTTTAAAAAGTAATCACCGTAAACTGTTGTTTTGAGGGTGAAATTATAACCACAGAATTGTCATTATGGTAACCAAATGTCAACAAAGATATTGGATAAAATATGTTGAATTTGTACCTTTAAAACAAAGTCAGAACCTCACTTTGAGAACCACTGCAGTAGAGTTCAGAAGTTGTACGAAAAGCTGCCTCTTTCGACCTGTTCTCACTGTAGTTGTGACATCACTTCCTGCAACAGTGCCATGGTTCTCACTGTAGTTGTGACATCACTTCCTGCAACAGTGCCATGGTTCTCACTGTAGTTGTGACATCACTTCCTGCAACAGTGCCATGGTTCTCACTGTAGTTGTGACATCACTTCCTGCACAGTGCCATGGTTCTCACTGTAGTTGTGACATCACTTCCCGCACAGTGCCATGGTTCTCACTGTAGTTGTGACATCACTTCCTGCACAGTGCTTGGTTCTCACTGTAGTTGTGACATCACTTCCCGCACAGTGCCATGGTTCTCACTGTAGTTGTGACATCACTTCCAGCACAGTGCTTGGTTCTCACTGTAGTTGTGACATCACTTCCTGCACAGTGCCCTGTTCTCACTGCAGATGTGAAATGACATTGTTTACATTGTATTAATCCTGTACAGCTTTAAGTTAGCACACCATATCTCCCTCAGACTTTAGTAAGCCTGTAATATTGTTTATATCAGCGGCTAAGAGTGTCAATTAGCTAAGTAAGCTAGCATGGTGTATTTAGTAGCATGGTTGGCTTCTTATCCCTTCCTTTATGTATATATGCATAGAGAACATATATATTATCATTCCTTTATGCGTATAGGCATAGAGAACGTATTTTTATATATATATATACATATATTAGGATTCCTTTAGTAACCACTCATTTGTGAACAGGAGTTCTGATCTAGGATCAGGTTATTCATTGTGATTTCGGCCTAAAGGTCAAACTGATCCTGGATCCAGCACTCTAACTCTGAGACGCTTTGTGAATATGGAAGCTTTGTATTTAGAACTGTATGTCGAAGTTAACATTTCCTCAACATCGTAACATCTATCCCCTACACCACTCCCAGTGGAGGCACTGCATCTCAGTGCAAGAGGCGTCACTACAGTCCCTGGTTCAAATCCAGGCTGAATTACAACCAGCAGTGATTGGGAGTCCCATAGGGCAGCAAACAATTGGCACAGGTTTGGCCGGAGTAGGCCATCATTGTAAATAAGATTTTTTTCTTAACTGACTAGCCTAGTTAAATAAAGAAGAGGTGTCACTACAGTCCCTGGTTCAAATCCAGGCTTAATCACAAACGGTGGTGATTGGGAGTCCCATAGGGCGGCACACAATTGGCCGAGGTAGGCCGTCATTGTAAATAAGAATTTGTTCTTAACTGACTTGCCTGGTTAAATAAATATGAAATAAAGGTAACATTTGAGATCCTACTCACCACTCCACCTCGTCAACAACATCGCACCACACTGATCTATCTTTGTTTCCATCTCAAAACTTTCCCAGTCAGCGGAAAACTACCTGGGTGTGAGTCACTCAGACACGATTACTGGTTCTTTCATCATCAAACAGGCCACAGCATCGCCACAACATCACGTCCGCACTCATCTGACGAACTGCTGAAAACAGCAATAACATTAGGTCTACAAGCCTAATTTGTCCGTGTGTAACTCTGTGTTGTTGTTTGTGTGTAACTCTGTGTTGTTGTTTGTGTGTAACTCTGTGTTGTTGTTTGTGTGTAACTCTGTGTTGTTGTTTGTGTCGCACTGCTTTGCTTTATCTTGGCCAGTTGTAAATGATAACTTGTTCTCAACTGGCCTACCTGGTTAAATAAAGGTGAAATGTATATATATATATATATATATATATATTTTAAAACAAGCCTTGATATATGTCTAAAGCCATATAGGAGTCAACAGTCATGTGTCAGGGTATAGGCCTACCTACATCCACTGAGAGCAAAGTATATCACTATGCTTTAAAGTCAATTACTCCTATGTGGCTAATTGCAACTTTAAATTCTAATTTTAGCAAACAACATTATATTAAGCCTAATAAATCCAGAATTTGCACAGCAAACCTTTTTACCCAGTAGGCACACCACATCATTCCAACTTGGAAATGTGAGTAATATTTGGTGTTGATCAATGGAGATTTTAACCTATTTTCACCCACTCAAAAAGCCTGTTGAATTCCCAAAATGTGTTATCGCTATGCATTCAACGATTTAAAAGCACAACCAAGTTTCAAAATGGGAATAAATTGTCAGATATTTTGTATTTATACAACAAATGAATGTGTTTCCACTGTGCTTCATATAACAGCACAACCAAATGAACTGGATTAGAGTTGAGATTACATTTCAAGTACATACTGCAAATGGTGTTGGAGATTCTGCACAGACTATTACAGTAATTGTGAAGATCTCCACAGACCTGCACGCTTTCTATGACGACATAGGAAGACATTTATAGTTACAGGAACTTCCAAATATGGCCATGGATGATACTCATTTTAAGGTTGAATAAATACTGTTACATTAGTTTGTAAAATAGTCTTAACTTTAGTCTATTAACTGTATTACAAAAGTAATATTGATTTTTTGTTTAGTTGTCAACGCAACCAAATATCTAAATGAAAGAACAGGACTACAAGTTTGATTCAGTCCTGTTCTTTAACTGTGATTTTTAAGTTGAGACGGAGACATGAATCCAACAAATCCATTATGAATTTGTAGACAAACTGGAATTAAAGCCAAACTAAGTTAGTGTCTCAGATGGAACTATCCATGTTGACAACCAAAGACTATTTAATATCCAGTTTGTACTACAAACTAAGAATTGATACGTTAGATTCACATATCCATCTCAACCAAACTAAACCAATCTAAGTTTAAGATTAGGACTGCAAAATACACTTTAAAGTTTAATTTAGTCCTATTCTTTAACATTGATATTTGGTTGAGATAGAGATATGAATCCAACATATTAATTATTAACTTGAATATCCAATTTCAAATCAACCAAAGCTAGTCTATTTTTAGTTGGACACTGTGTTGAATTGAAACAGTAGCTGTTGATGACTTCCCTAATGCAATATAGGCCTAAATAGTTGAATCGATAATATATAAAGTATGGTTTACTGTACATTTAATTTGATCCGTTAAATCTACCCTTTGGATTGACCTTGATAGCAATAGTGAATCTTTTAAGTTATCAAGAGTTCTCTCAATAATTATTTTTAAAGATAACACATAGGCAGTAGTCAGTGACAAATGTCCCAGTTAAGCAGGGTTTGGCTTGGTTAAAACCCTGGATGGGAGACCAAAGAGATAGTTGTAGAGTAGGAGGTGCTGCCCAGGCTATTTGTTTTTTGGTAGTGGATATAACGTTGACGATCTGATGTTGGTACAAATTCAACATATTTTATACAAGGTTAAAATACTATGTTGATACTATATTGAAAATTGGTTACCATTGATATAATACTGTGATTGTAATTTCACCATCAAAACAACAGTTGATTACTGATCCAAAGTATTATTCACATAGATTCCACATCACAATACGTCGACAAATTACGTTGAAACAATTATGATTCAACCAGTTTGTGTTGGTCATCAAATATGTATTGTTCCTTCCCGGAACCTAAACCACCAGAGATGACGGACGCATTTGATGAAACACAGGAAATATCAAATGAAGAATATCTTTGTTTACATGGGTCCGAAGAAGCAGGAAACGCTTCAATTTGATTAGTTTAGAAATGATCTAGGCACGTTTTCTTGTTGAATCACTTTGCAAACAATGAAAAACGATCCAATTGTCTTGTTTAGTTAGATCTTTGGAGCATGGTGATGGTGTCAGCTTGCTACGATGGTAGCTAGCTAGCTAGCTATCTCGACGTTAGCAACAATCAGTCGCTAGCTAAACAGCTCACGGAGGACGACTGACTATGATATTTGACCTCCGATGTTATTAAGATATTAAAATATTTATAAAAGTAAAGAAAAAAAATGGATATCAGTCTAACAGTTTCCCTAATGCAGGGCCAGATGGGTACCGTGATAGAGAGAGCGGTGAGTGCCGCTGTTGAGACGGTGTTAGGGGAGATGCTGAAGGTGGTCGGTATTAAATTCGACGAGCTGAAGAGGGAGGTCGCAGCAAAAGAAAAAGAGACCGAGAGCATCAGACAGATGCTGGACAAATCCCGATCTCAGATGAAGACAATGCGGAAGTACATGAACGCTCTGGGTGCCAGGCAGCAGGAGCACTCTGCCACTTACCAGACCAACCAGAGTACAGCATTCGGTCATTCGGATCCGCATAGACCTCACTGTTCCTCAGCGGCTGCATCCAAGGCAGCGCAGTCCTCTGGTTTATCACAACCACAGAGAAGGACGGTTACCAACACCCACATTGCCATTACAAATGGAAACGTACAGTCAAGGAATCACATCACTATCGCTCTACCCTCTGATAACTTGGCCAGATCCTCCCAACCTTCTGAGAATATTATAAGGGCCACATCATCATCATCGTTTGACAGCCACGATGACCTGACTGCCATGGTCTCACAAGCTCTGGAGAGCCCATCATTGATCACCACTGTCTCTGCAATAAACAGTTCATCAGAGCACCTGGAACCTTTGAAAGGTAAAATATGATTTGTTGAGTATGTATGGGTATTTTTCAGTGTTTGCTTGAATATGTAAATTGATGGCCTGACTGATGGCCCTAGTGACTGAGACCCAGTACGGCCCTAGTGACTGAGACCCAGTACGGCCCTAGTGACTGAGACCCAGTACGGCCCTAGTGACTGAGACCCAGTACGGCCCTAGTGACTGAGACCCAGTACGGCCCTAGTGACTGAGACCCAGTACGGCCCTATTGACTGAGACCCAGTACGGCCCTATTGACTGAGACCCAGTACGGCCCTAGTGACTGAGACCCAGTACGGCCCTAGTGACTGAGACCCAGTACGGCCCTAGTGACTGAGACCCAGTACGGCCCTAGTGACTGAGACCCAGTACGGCCCTAGTGACTGAGACCCAGTACGGCCCTAGTGACTGAGACCCAGTACGGCCCTAGTGACTGAGACCCAGTACGGCCCTAGTGACTGAGACCCAGTACGGCCCTAGTGACTGAGACCCAGTACGGCCCTAGTGACTGAGACCCAGTACGGCCCTATTGACTGAGACCCAGTACGGCCCTAGTGACTGAGACCCAGTACGGCCCTAGTGACTGAGACCCAGTACGGCCCTAGTGACTGAGACCCAGTACGGCCCTAGTGACTGAGACCCAGTACTGCCCTAGTGACTGAGACCCAGTACGGCCCTAGTGACTGAGACCCAGTACAGCCCTAGTGACTGAGACCCAGTACGGCCCTAGTGACTGAGACCCAGTACGGCCCTAGTGACTGAGACCCAGTACGGCCCTAGTGACTGAGACCCAGTACGGCCCTATTGACTGAGACCCAGTACGGCCCTATTGACTGAGACCCAGTACGGCCCTATTGACTGAGACCCAGTACGGCCCTATTGACTGAGACCCAGTACGGCCCTAGTGACTGAGACCCAGTACTGCCCTATTGACTGAGTCCCAGTACGGCCCTATTGACTGAGTCCCAGTACGGCCCTATTGACTGAGTCCCAGTACGGCCCTATTGACTGAGTCCCAGTACGGCCCTATTGACTGAGTCCCAGTACGGCCCTATTGACTGAGACCCAGTACGGCCCTAGTGACTGAGACCCAGTACGGCCCTAGTGACTGAGACCCAGTACGGCCCTAGTGACTGAGACCCAGTACGGCCCTATTGACTGAGACCCAGTACGGCCCTATTGACTGAGACCCAGTACGGCCCTATTGACTGAGACCCAGTACGGCCCTATTGACTGAGACCCAGTACGGCCCTAGTGACTGAGACCCAGTACTGCCCTATTGACTGAGTCCCAGTACGGCCCTATTGACTGAGTCCCAGTACGGCCCTATTGACTGAGTCCCAGTACGGCCCTATTGACTGAGTCCCAGTACGGCCCTATTGACTGAGTCCCAGTACGGCCCTATTGACTGAGACCCAGTACGGCCCTATTGACTGAGACCCAGTACGGCCCTATTGACTGAGACCCAGTACGGCCCTATTGACTGAGACCCAGTACGGCCCTAGTGACTGAGACCCAGTACGGCCCTATTGACTGAGACCCAGTACGGCCCTAGTGACTGAGACGTAGTATATCCCTCTATATTCTCCCTGTGTTGGTTGACCACCATGTTACCTCTCTATCTCTCCAGAGGAGCCCCCAGCATCCCTGGACCCCGAGGTGTCTGATGAGAGCCAGAGGAGGGAGGAGGAAGAAGAGTGTCAGGCTGAGTGGACCATCATTACACAGCCACCAGAGACCAGCACAGACCCTGGGGACCAGCTGGTCCTCTCCCCACCCAGGACTGACGGAGCAGATTGCTTTGCCACCATGGCTGCTTGTAGTGCCCAGCCTCGGCTCCAGGTGAAAGAGGAGGAGGCCGAGGTGGAGATCATCTGTATCAAGCAGGAACCGGAGGATGTTGAGAGTTTGTTGTTCAACCTGGCTGCTGAGGTCCTCAACTCCCAGGGCAACCTTTTAGACAGGCACACTCAGGGGAGCCTCCTGGACTGTCACAGGACAGTACCCTCACAGGGCCAGAGAGAGAGGACAGTACCCTCACAGGGCCAGAGAGAGAGGACAGCATCCCTTTCCTCACAGAGCCAGAGGACATTAACAGAGCACACAGTGTTCAGCTCAGCCAGCCCTTGTACATGTGAGTAGAGTAAAGTTCTGCTGTGTTGTTGTTACTGTGTGTCAGTTCAGTAGGATGTTACCTAGCCTGGTCCCAGATCTGTTTGTGTTGTATAGCCAAGTCCTATGATCCTATTACCAGAGGACTTGGCCAGACAGCACAAACAGATCTGGAACCAGGCTACATATTATACACCTGAACTAATGACTTGTTGTCTGTCCTCTTCATTCTCAAGATGGGCTGTCCCAGCCAGTGATGTCCATGTCACGCGGAGTTGCTCCCAGGCCAATGGTCCGTCCGTGGCCCAAAGACCTGAGTCTGTACGAGGAGTTTAAAATGAGACGAAGTGAGCTGAGGAGGAGGAGCCAGACCCGTCGGAGGGAGATGGAGAAGAACCTTCCCCAGCCTCTATTAGCTGACCTGGTGAAGGAGAGACGGGAGAAGACCCGGCTCAGAGTGGCCCGCTGGAGAGCCAAGAGGAAGCTGCAGGCCTGCCAACTGACTCAGATGAGCCAGACACAACACCAGGCTGGACCTGGTCTGGGCCAGGGGAACAGTGGGCTGGCGAATCATAGCCCGATTAGCCAACACACACAGCACAAAACCACAGGCCCCACTCAGACTCCGCAGAGGAACCGTGCTGCCCTCTCTCAATCGCAGTACAACAACAGTTTTTTGTACAACAGAAGTCACTGTGAGACTGGGGCTGGTAACGTTAACTACCCTCCTCTCCAGTTCAACTCCTCCTCTCTAATGCTGGGACAACATGGAGGACACGATATGGAGCCTGTCATGAAATCATCCTCACAGCAGGGCCTCTCACTGACTGACTCAGAGCTCTACCAGTAACAGGAGAACAACAGTACCAGGTCTACTCTACAGGAGAACAACATTACCAGTTCTACTCTACAGGAGAACAACAGTACCAGTTCTACTCTACAGGAGAACAACATTACCAGTTCTACTCTACCAGTAACAGGAGAACAACAGTACCAGGTCTACTCTACAGGAGATCAACAGTACCAGTTCTACTCTACAGGAGATCAACAGTACCAGTTCTACTCTACAGGAGATCAACAGTACCAGTTCTACTCTACAGGAGATCAACAGTACCAGGTCTACTCTACAGGAGATCAACAGTACCAGTTCTACTCTACCAGTAACAGGAGAACAACAGTACCAGTTCTACTCTACAGGAGAACAACAGTACCAGTTCTACTCTACAGGAGATCAACAGTACCAGTTCTACTCTACCAGTAACAGGAGAACAACAGTACCAGTTCTACTCTACAGGAGAACAACAGTACCAGGTCTACTCTACAGGAGAACAACAGTACCAGTTCTACTCTACCAGTAACAGGAGAACAACAGTACCAGTTCTACTCTACCAGTAACAGGAGAACAACAGTACCAGGTCTACTCTACAGGAGAACAACAGTACCAGTTCTACTCTACAGGAGATCAACAGTACCAGTTCTACTCTACAGGAAATCAACAATACCAGTTCTACTCTACCGGTAACAGGAGAACAACAGTACCAGTTCTACTCTACAGGAGAACAACAGTACCAGTTCTACTCTACCGGTAACAGGAGAACAACAGTACCAGTTCTACTCTACAGGAGAACAACAGTACCAGTTCTACTCTACCAGTAACAGGAGAACAACGGTACCAGTTCTACTCTACAGGAGAACAACATTACCAGGTCTACTCTACAGGAGAACAACAGTACCAGTTCTACTCTACCAGTAACAGGAGAACAACGGTACCAGTTCTACTCTACCAGTAACAGGAGAACAACAGTACCAGGTCTACTCTACCAGTAACAGGAGAACAACAGTACCAGTTCTACTCTACCAGTAACAGGAGAACAACAGTACCAGTTCTACTCTACCAGTAACAGGAGAACAACAGTACCAGGTCTACTCTACCAGTAACAGGAGAACAACAGTACCAGGTCTACTCTACAGGAGAACAACAGTACCAGGTCTACTCTACAGGAGAACAACAGTACCAGTTCTACTCTACCAGTAACAGGAGAACAACAGTACCAGGTCTACTCTACCAGTAACAGGAGAACAACAGTACCAGGTCTACTCTACCAGTAACAGGAGAACAACAGTACCAGGTCTACTCTACCAGTAACAGGAGAACAACAGTACCAGTTCTACTCTACCAGTAACAGGAGAACAACAGTACCAGTTCTACTCTACCAGTAACAGGAGAACAACAGTACCAGTTCTACTCTACCAGTAACAGGAGAACAACAGTACCAGGTCTACTCTACCAGTAACAGGAGAACAACAGTACCAGGTCTACTCTACAGGAGAACAACATTACCAGTTCTACTCTACAGGAGATCAACAGTACCAGTTCTACTCTACAGGAGATCAACAGTACCAGTTCTACTCTACCGGTAACAGGAGAACAACAGTACCAGTTCTACTCTACCAGTAACAGGAGATCAACAGTACCAGTTCTACTCTACAGGAGAACAACAGTACCAGTTCTACTCTACAGGAGATCAACAGTACCAGTTCTACTCTACCGGTAACAGGAGATCAACAGTACCAGTTCTACTCTACAGGAGAACAACAGTACCAGTTCTACTCTACAGGAGATCAACAGTACCAGTTCTACTCTACCGGTAACAGGAGAACAACAGTACCAGTTCTACTCTACCAGTAACAGGAGAACAACAGTACCAGTTCTACTCTACCAGTAACAGGAGAACAACAGTACCAGTTCTACTCTACCAGTAACAGGAGAACAACAGTACCAGTTCTACTCTACCAGTAACAGGAGAACAACAGTACCAGGTCTACTCTACCAGTAACAGGAGAACAACAGTACCAGGTCTACTCTACCAGTAACAGGAGAACAACAGTACCAGGTCTACTCTACCAGTAACAGGAGAACAACAGTACCAGTTCTACTCTACCAGTAACAGGAGAACAACAGTACCAGTTCTACTCTACCAGTAACAGGAGAACAACAGTACCAGTTCTACTCTACCAGTAACAGGAGAACAACAGTACCAGGTCTACTCTACCAGTAACAGGAGAACAACAGTACCAGTTCTACTCTACCAGTAACAGGAGAACAACAGTACCAGGTCTACTCTACAGGAGAACAACAGTACCAGGTCTACTCTACAGGAGAACAACAGTACCAGGTCTACTCTACCAGTAACAGGAGAACAACAGTACCAGGTCTACTCTACAGGAGAACAACAGTACCAGGTCTACTCTACAGGAGAACAACAGTACCAGGTCTACTCTACCAGTAACAGGAGAACAACAGTACCAGTTCTACTCTACAGGAGAACAACAGTACCAGGTCTACTCTACCAGTAACAGGAGAACAACAGTACCAGTTCTACTCTACAGGAGAACAACAGTACCAGTTCTACTCTACCAGTAACAGGAGAACAACAGTACCAGGTCTACTCTACAGGAGAACAACAGTACCAGGTCTACTCTACCAGTAACAGGAGAACAACAGTACCAGGTCTACTCTACAGGAGAACAACAGTACCAGGTCTACTCTACAGGAGATCAACAGTACCAGGTCTACTCTACCAGTAACAGGAGAACAACAGTACCAGGTCTACTCTACAGGAGATCAACAGTACCAGGTCTACTCTACAGGAGAACAACAGTACCAGGTCTACTCTACCAGTAACAGGAGAACAACAGTACCAGTTCTACTCTACCAGTAACAGGAGAACAACAGTACCAGGTCTACTCTACAGGAGAACAACAGTACCAGGTCTACTCTACCAGTAACAGGAGATCCAATCAGAGGACACTTGTGTTGTAAGGATTCTATTCCCTATGTGGTGCTCTACTTTGGACAAGGGCCTTTTTGGCTTCCTAGGGAATACTTTGACTTATGGGACACAACCTATTACTTCTGGCTAATAACATGAGATATTTCACATGGAATTGTGTGTCTAACTGTCTAAGACAAATGTATTTAAATGTGCTTTTATTTTAGTATAACAGCCTAATAATTATTTAATTGCTAACAAAAAAATAACCCCAAAATGTTTTTTTTTGTGTACAACAATTATTTATTAAAGTACATGATTTATGTTAAAATAGAGGCAGTGACCATCCTTACATGTCTAGAAATATACATACTACATACTACATGCTAGAATCATAACATGGAGGATACTGTACTGAATAACATGGATACTGTACTGAATAACATGGATACTGTACTGAATAACATGGATACTGTACTGAATAACATGGATACTGTACTGAATAACATGGATGATACTGTACTGAATAACATGGAGGATACTGTACTGAATAACATGGAGGATACTGTACTGAATAACATGGATACTGTACTGAATAACATGGAGGATACTGTACTGAATAACATGGATACTGTACTGAATAACATGGATACTGTACTGAATAACATGGAGGATACTGTACTGAATAACATGGAGGGTACTGTACTGAATAACATGGAGGATACTGTACTGAATAACATGGATACTGTACTGAATAACATGGATACTGTACTGAATAACATGGAGGATACTGTACTGTACTGAATAACATGGAGGATACTGTACTGAATAACATGGATACTGTACTGAATAACATGGATACTGTACTGAATAACGTGGAGGGTACTGTACTGAATAACGTGGAGGGTACTGTACTGAATAACATGGATACTGTACTGAATAACAGGATACTGTACTGAATAACATGGAGGATACTGTACTGAATAACATGGAGGATACTGTACTGAATAACATGGAGGGTACTGTACTGAATAACATGGATACTGTACTGAATAACATGGATACTGTACTGAATAACATGGAGGATACTGTACTGAATAACATGGAGGATACTGTACTGAATAACATGGAGGATACTGTACTGAATAACATGGAGGATACTGTACTGAATAACATGGAGGATACTGTACTGAATAACATGGATACTGTACTGAATAACATGGAGGATACTGTACTGAATAACATGGAGGATACTGTACTGAATAACGTGGAGGGTACTGTACTGAATAACGTGGAGGGTACTGTACTGAATAACGTGGAGGGTACTGTACTGAATAACGTGGAGGGTACTGTACTGAATAACATGGATACTGTACTGAATAACAGAGGATACTGTACTGAATAACATGGAGGATACTGTACTGAATAACATGGATACTGTACTGAATAACATGGAGGATACTGTACTGAATAACATGGAGGGTACTGTACTGAATAACATGGATACTGTACTGAATAACATGGAGGATACTGTACTGAATAACATGGAGGATACTGTACTGAATAACGTGGAGGGTGCTGTACTGAATAACATGGAGGATACTGTACTGAATAACGTGGAGGGTACTGTACTGAATAACGTGGAGGGTACTGTACTGAATAACGTGGAGGGTACTGTACTGAATTTTTTTCCCCTTGGGCAAACTTTGTCAATATGGTTGAATCTAAAATGTTATTTATACTCTTTCTGCAACTGTATTTAAATAAATGTTAATATATAATATGCTATTCTGATATTGCAACATCATTATGAATTCCTGAGTTAGTCGTCTGACTATTTCTATAGATTCAGTCCCGACCCTGCTTGATAGATTATCTAAGTGACTGTAGGTTGATTTAGACTTTTGGTCCCCAGTCAGCCAGCTTGTCAGCCAGCTAGTCAGTCAGCTAGTCAGTCAGCCAGCTAGTCAGCCAGACAGCTAGTTACCCAGCTAGTCAGTCAGCTGGTCAGTCAGCCAGCTAGTCAGTCAGCCAGCTAGTCAGTCAGCCAGCTAGTTACCCAGCTAGTCAGTCAGCTGGTCAGTCAGCCAGCTAGTCAGCCAGCCAGCTAGTCAGCTAGTCGACCTGTCAGTCAGCCAATTATTCAGTCAGTCAGCTAGTCAGTCAGCTAGTCAGTCAGCTAGTCAGTCAGTCAGCTAGTCAGTCAGCTAGTCAGTCAGCTAGTCAGTCATTCAGCTAGTCAGTCAGTCAGCTAGTCAGTCAGTTAGCCAGCTAGTCAGCCAGCCAGCTAGTCAGTCAGCCAGCTAGTCAGCCAGCTAGTCAGTCAGTCAGCTGGTCAGTCAGCCAGCTGGTCAGTCAGCCAGCTAGTCAGCCAGCTAGTCAGCCAGCCAGCTAGTCGACCTGTCAGTCAGTCAGCTGGTCAGTCAGCCAGCTATTCAGTCAGCCAGCTAGTCAGTCAGCTAGCTAGTCAGTCAGTCAGTCAGCTAGTCAGTCAGTCAGCTAGTCAGTCAGTCAGCTAGTCAGTCAGTCAGCTAGTCAGTCAGCCAGCTAGTCAGTCAGTCAGCTAGTCAGTCAGCTAGTCAGTCAGGCAGCTAGTCAGCCAGCTAGTCAGTCAGCTGTGGTAGTGCAGTGTGTTAACCATTGACTATCTTCTGTGAGATGGCTGCTGGCAGGGTGTAGAGCAGCAGGGCGATGAACAGAGCTGTGATGAGCAGGACCAGAGCGATGATGATGTACTTCTTATAATTCCTCCAGATCAGGTGGAAGAAGCACTTAAAAGGGTTCACAAACCACGAGAATGACGTGTCTGGCCGGCTAGAGAGGGGAGAGAGAGAGAACAACACTTTAAACAGGGCTCAGAGTAGAGCTGCTGATCTAGGATCAGGTCTCCCGCTCTCTATGTAATCCTATTTACTATGAGCTAAATTATAAAACTGGTCCTAGATCTGCAGTCAAACGGGTTCATGAAGCAGGAGGAGGACTTGTATGGACGGCTAGAGAGAAGAATAGAGTTGATAGAATCGTTTTGTAATTAGTCAATAAAAAATGCAGATCATACTTGGGTTTTTCCAGGGGTTCAGGCTCCTTGCGGGCTCGACCAACCGGATTCTTCTCTGCCTCCTCTGATGTCACCAGGTGGAACTCCGCCTCTACTTTCCCCTGGAGACAACAACCAAAACATGTTACCGCCCCTGAATCTCAAATCACCCCCTTCCTCCTAGACAGTAGACACAACCCCTAGCCCCTTCCTCCTAGACAGTAGACACAGCCCCTAGCCCCTTCCTCCTAGACAGTAGACAACCCCTAGCCCCTACCTCCTAGACAGTAGACAACCCCTAGCCCCTTCCTCCTAGACAGTAGACACAACCCCTAGCCCCTTCCTCCTAGACAGTAGACACAACCCCTAGCCCCTTCCTCCTAGACAGTAGACACAGCCCCTAGCCCCTTCCTCCTAGACAGTAGACACAACCCCTAGCCCCTTCCTCCTAGACAGTAGACAACCCCTAGCCCCTACCTCCTAGACAGTAGACAACCCCTAGCCCCTTCCTCCTAGACAGTAGACACAACCCCTAGCCCCTTCCTCCTAGACAGTAGACAACCCCTAGCCCCTTCCTCCTAGACAGTAGACACAACCCCTAGCCCCTTCCTCCTAGACAGTAGACACAACCCCTAGCCCCTTCCTCCTAGACAGTAGACACAACCCCTAGCCCCTTCCTCCTAGACAGTAGACAACCCCTAGCCCCTTCCTCCTAGACAGTAGACACAACCCCTAGCCCCTTCCTCCTAGACAGTAGACAACCCCTAGCCCCTACCTCCTAGACAGTAGACACAACCCCTAGCCCCTTCCTCCTAGACAGTAGACACAACCCCTAGCCCCTTCCTCCTAGACAGTAGACACAACCCCTAGCCCCTTCCTCCTAGACAGTAGACACAACCCCTAGCCCCTTCCTCCTAGACAGTAGACACAACCCCTAGCCCCTTCCTCCTAGACAGTAGACACAACCCCTAGCCCCTTCCTCCTAGACAGTAGACACAACCCCTAGCCCCTTCCTCCTAGACAGTAGACACAACCCCTAGCCCCTTCCTCCTAGACAGTAGACACAGCCCCTAGCCCCTTCCTCCTAGACAGTAGACACAACCCCTAGCCCCTTCCTCCTAGACAGTAGACAACCCCTAGCCCCTACCTCCTAGACAGTAGACAACCCCTAGCCCCTTCCTCCTAGACAGTAGACACAACCCCTAGCCCCTTCATCCTAGACAGTAGACAACCCTAGCCCCTTCCTCCTAGACAGTAGACACAACCCCTAGCCCCTTCCTCCTAGACAGTAGACACAACCCCTAGCCCCTTCCTCCTAGACAGTAGACACAACCCCTAGCCCCTTCCTCCTAGACAGTAGACAACCCCTAGCCCCTTCCTCCTAGACAGTAGACACAACCCCTAGCCCCTTCCTCCTAGACAGTAGACAACCCCTAGCCCCTACCTCCTAGACAGTAGACACAACCCCTAGCCCCTTCCTCCTAGACAGTAGACACAACCCCTAGCCCCTTCCTCCTAGACAGTAGACAACCCCTAGCCCCTTCCTCCTAGACAGTAGACACAACCCCTAGCCCCTTCCTCCTAGACAGTAGACACAACCCCTAGCCCCTTCCTCCTAGACAGTAGACACAACCCCTAGCCCCTTCCCCCTAGACAGTAGACAACCCCTAGCCCCTACCTCCTAGACAGTAGACACAACCACTAGCCCCTTCCTCCTAGACAGTAGACAACCCCTAGCCCCTTCCTCCTAGACAGTAGACAACCCCTAGCCCCTACCTCCTAGACAGTAAACACAACCACTAGCCCCTTCCTCCTAGACAGTAGACAACCCCTAGCCCCTTCCTCCTAGACAGTAGACAACCCCTAGCCCCTTCCTCCTAGACAGTAGACAACCCCATAGCCCCTTCCTCCTAGACAGTAGACACAACCCCTAGCCCCTTCCTCCTAGACAGTAGACACAACCCCTAGCCCCTTCCTCCTAGACAGTAGACACAACCCCTAGCCCCTTCCTCCTAGACAGTAGACACAACCCCTAGCCCCTACCTTCTAGACAGCAGACACAACCCCTGGTCCCTAGACAGTAGACAACCCATAGCCCCTACCTCCTAGACAGTAG
This sequence comes from Oncorhynchus mykiss, assembly GCF_057628025.1. Taxonomy (NCBI): domain Eukaryota; kingdom Metazoa; phylum Chordata; class Actinopteri; order Salmoniformes; family Salmonidae; genus Oncorhynchus; species Oncorhynchus mykiss. Next base: position 55,811,320 of record NC_143043.1, on the reverse strand, counting down.
ACAACCCCTAGCCCCTACCTCCTAGACAGTAGACAACCCCTAGCCCCTACCTCCTAGACAGTAGACAACCCCTAGCCCCTTCCTCCTAGACAGTAGACACAACCCCTAGCCCCTTCCTCCTAGACAGTAGACACAACCCCTAGCCCCTTCCTCCTAGACAGTAGACACAACCCCTAGCCCCTTCCTCCTAGACAGTAGACACAACCCCTAGCCCCTTCCTCCTAGACAGTAGACACAACCCCTAGCCCCTTCCTCCTAGACAGTAGACACAACCCCTAGCCCCTTCCTCCTAGACAGTAGACACAACCCCTAGCCCCTTCCTCCTAGACAGTAGACACAACCCCTAGCCCCTTCCTCCTAGACAGTAGACAACCCCTAGCCCCTTCCTCCTAGACAGTAGACACAACCCCTAGCCTCTTCCCCCTAGACAGTAGACAACCCATAGCCCCTACCTCCTAGACAGTAGACAACCCCTAGCCCCTACCTCCTAGACAGTAGACACAACCACTAGCCCCTTCCTCCTAGACAGTAGACACAACCCCTTTCCCCTTCCTCCTAGACAGTAGACACAACCCCTAGCCCCTTCCTCCTAGACAGTAGACACAACCCCTAGCCCTTTCCTCCTAGACAGTAGACACAACCCCTAGCCCCTTCCTCCTAGACAGTAGACAACCCCTAGCCCCTTCCTCCTAGACAGTAGACACAACCCCTAGCCCCTTCCTCCTAGACAGTAGACAACCCCTAGCCCCTTCCTCCTAGACAGTAGACAACCCCTAGCCCCTTCCTCCTAGACAGTAGACAACCCCTAGCCCCTTCCTCCTAGACAGTAGACACAACCCCTAGCCCCTTCCTCCTAGACAGTAGACACAACCCCTAGCCCCTTCCTCCTAGACAGTAGACACAACCCCTAGCCCCTTCCTCCTAGACAGTAGACAACCCCTAGCCCCTTCCTCCTAGACAGTAGACACAAACCCTAGCCCCTTCCTCCTAGACAGTAGACACAACCCCTAGCCCCTACCTCCTAGACAGTAGACAACCCCTAGCCCCTTCCTCCTAGACAGTAGACACAACCCCTAGCCCTTTCCTCCTAGACAGTAGACACAACCCCTAGCCCCTACCTCCTAGACAGTAGACACAACCCCTAGCCCCTTCCTCCTAGACAGTAGACACAACCCCTAGCCCCTTCCTCCTAGACAGTAGACACAACCCCTAGCCCCTTCCTCCTAGACAGTAGACAACCCCTAGCCCCTACCTCCTAGACAGTAGACACAACCCCTAGCCCCTTCCTCCTAGACAGTAGACACAACCCCTTGCCCCTTCCTTAAAGGGGGGCTACAGGTTGATTTGTGAGTTTGTCTGCGTCCCACACGACACATACTAGACACCATTGGGTTCTGGTCAAAATGTGCTGCACTATATAATAGGGTAGCCATTAGGGCAAGCAGCCTCGTTGCCATCAGAGTAACGGTGTTGAATGGTATTGGTACCGTGAGTTCCCCGGCCTTGACAAAGGGCCACCAGCCCCTGGACCTCTTCTGTTGGAAGATGGAGATCGTCTCTACGCTGTCCATCAGCATGTCCATTTTGCAGGCCTTGGCTGACTTGGCCCCGCGAGGAAACCCATGTAAGTCCAGCTCTACTGTACCTGAGAACAGAGAAACGTCCATCTTAACTCTCGTTTCATTCGTACAGGAAGTATGAGAACAGAGAAACGTCCATCTTAATTCTCGTTTCACTCGTACAGGAAGTCTGAGAACAGAGAAACGTCCATCTTAGCTCTCGTTTCACTCGTACAGGAAGTATGAGAACAGAGACACGTCCATCTTAACTCTCGTTTCACTCGTACAGGAAGTATGAGATAGGAGAAACGTCCATCTTAACTCTCGTTTCACTCGTACAGGAAGTATGAGAACAGAGAAACGTCCATCTTAACTCTCGTTTCACTCATACAGGAAGTATGAGAACAGAGACACGTCCATCTTAACTCTCGTTTCACTCGTACAGGAAGAATGAGATAGGAGAAACGTCCATCTTAACTCTCGTTTCACTCGTACAGGAAGTATGAGATAGGAGTGTAGAGTGTTAATGGGAAAATAAACGTGCTGGGTTGGGATGTGATTTCCCTGATTAATCAGCAATACCTGATCCTGATCATTGAAATAAACCTGTCCCCCTTCCTCCCATTGACTACTGTCTTACAGCCCAGGGAAAGGAGTCAAACCAGAGTCTCTTTCTCTTACCCAAGAAATCATCAGACGACAGCCTGTCAAAGTCCCAGACCTGCATCACCAACATGGCCGGTAGCTTCTGCTCTGTCTTGTCCAGGGAGAAGATGCTCCCCCTCTTACTGACTACCACCACCTTCTCGGCAGGCAGGTAGTTAAAGGGGAACACCAGGCGCCAGTTGAAGTTACCCTCCCCAGTCAGAGAGTTGTAGTGAACATCAGTCTCCTGGCGATCGTCCTCAAAGCCCTTAAGCCACCTGAAAAAAAGTATACAATTATACAAATATAATTTTCAGCGTATTGAGTGAGAGAGGATGACAGTGGAGAAAGATAGAGAGGATGACAGTGGAGAAAGATAGAGAGGATGACAGTGGAGAAAGATAGAGAGGATGACAGTAGAGAAATATATATAGGATGACAGTAGAGGATGACAGTAGAGAAAGATAGAGAGGATGACAGTAGAGAAAGATAGAGAGGATGACAGTAGAGAAAGATGGGGGGATGACAGTGGAGAAGGATATATTGAGGATGACAGTGGAGAAAGATATATAGAGGATGTCAGTAGAGAAAGATATAGAGGATGACAGTGGTGAAAGTAGGCCGGATTCGGACCTGTGCTGACACCCTAGACCTGTGTGCCCCTGTGCCCCTAGACCTGTGTGCCCCTAGACCTGTGTGCCCCTAGACCTGTGCTGACACCCTAGACCTGTGTGGCCCTAGAGCTGTGTGCCCCTAGACCTGTGTGCCCCTAGACCTGTGCTGACACCCTAGACATGTGCTGACACCCTAGACCTGTGTGCCCCTAGACCTGTGCTGACACCCTAGACCTGTGTGCCCCTAGACTGGTGTGCCCCTAGACCTGTGCTGACACCCTAGACCTGTGCTGACACCCTAGACCTGTGTGCCCCTAGACCTGTGCTGACACCCTAGACCTGTGTGCCCCTAGACCTGTGCTGACACCCTAGACCTGTGTGCCCCTAGACCGGTGTGCCCCTAGACCGGTGTGCCCCTAGACCGGTGTGCTCCTAGACCTGTGCTGACACCCTAGACCTGTGCTGACACCCTAGACCTGTGTGCCCTAGACATGTGCTGACACCCTAGACCTGTGTGGCCTTAGAGCTGTGTGGCCCTAGACCGGTGTGCCCCTAGACCTGTGTGCCCCTAGACCTGTGTGCCCCTAGACCTGTGTGCCCCTAGACCTGTGTGCCCCTAGACCTGTGTGCCCCTAGACCTGTGTGCCCCTAGACCTGTGCTGACACCCTAGACCTGTGTGCCCCTAGACCTGTGCTGACACCCTAGACCTGTGTGCCCCTAGACCGGTGTGCCCCTAGACCGGTGTGCCCCTAGACCGGTGTGCCCCTAGACCGGTGTGCTCCTAGACCTGTGCTGACACCCTAGACCTGTGCTGACACCCTAGACCTGTGTGCCCCTGTGCCCCTAGACCTGTGTGCCCCTAGACCTGTGTGCCCCTAGACCTGTGCTGACACCCTAGACCTGTGTGGCCCTAGAGCTGTGTGCCCCTAGACCTGTGTGCCCCTAGACCTGTGCTGACACCCTAGACATGTGCTGACACCCTAGACCTGTGTGCCCCTAGACCTGTGCTGACACCCTAGACCTGTGTGCCCCTAGACTGGTGTGCCCCTAGACCTGTGCTGACACCCTAGACCTGTGCTGACACCCTAGACCTGTGTGCCCCTAGACCTGTGCTGACACCCTAGACCTGTGTGCCCCTAGACCTGTGCTGACACCCTAGACCTGTGTGCCCCTAGACCGGTGTGCCCCTAGACCGGTGTGCCCCTAGACCGGTGTGCTCCTAGACCTGTGCTGACACCCTAGACCTGTGCTGACACCCTAGACCTGTGTGCCCTAGACATGTGCTGACACCCTAGACCTGTGTGGCCTTAGAGCTGTGTGGCCCTAGACCGGTGTGCCCCTAGACCTGTGTGCCCCTAGACCTGTGTGCCCCTAGACCTGTGTGCCCCTAGACCTGTGTGCCCCTAGACCTGTGTGCCCCTAGACCTGTGTGCCCCTAGACCTGTGCTGACACCCTAGACCTGTGTGCCCCTAGACCTGTGCTGACACCCTAGACCTGTGTGCCCCTAGACCGGTGTGCCCCTAGACCGGTGTGCCCCTAGACCGGTGTGCCCCTAGACCGGTGTGCTCCTAGACCTGTGCTGACACCCTAGACCTGTGCTGACACCCTAGACCTGTGTGCCCTAGACATGTGCTGACACCCTAGACCTGTGTGGCCTTAGAGCTGTGTGGCCCTAGACCTGTGTGCCCCTAGACCTGTGTGCCCCTAGACCTGTGTGCCCCTAGACCTGTGTGCCCCTAGACATGTGTGCCCCTAGACCTGTGTGTCCCTAGACCTGTGTGTCCCTAGACATGTGTGCCCCTAGACCTGTGTGTCCCTAGACCTGTGTGGCCCTAGGTCCATCAAGGTCCTTTTCAGAATACTGATCTTCAGGGATGAGCTGAATGTAATCTATAATCATCAATGTCTGTCTTTATATTGGATGCGTTTTGAAACCCCCCACTGTCGCTCCGCTCACCCTTTGACGTAGATGTCACTAGACTGTGTTCCTGTGAGGATGTTAGTGTCCTCCAGAATCACATCTTCAGTGTTCCAGATGATGATTCTCAACTCAAACCTTCACAGGATCAACAATCAATCAACTCATACCTTCACAGGATCAACAATCAATCAATCAACTCATACCTTCACAGAATCAACAATCAATCAATCAACTCATACCTTCACAGGACCAACAATCAATCAACTCATACCTTCACAGGATCAACAATCAATCAATCAACTCATACCTTCACAAGATCAACAATCAATCAATCAACTCATACCTTCACAGAATCAACAATCAATCAATCAACTCATACCTTCACAGGACCAACAATCAATCAATCAATTCATACTTTCACAGGACCAACAATTTTATTGACCTGGCCTGGTGTATATTGGTCTTGTATTGAACTGGCCTGGTGTATATTGGTCTTGTATTGACCTGGCCCGGTGTATATTGGTCTTGTATTGACCTGGCCCGGTGTATATTGGTCTTGTATTGACCTGGCCCGGTGTATATTGGTCTTGTATTGACCTGGCCCGGTGTATATTGGTCTTGTATTGACCTGGCCTGGTGTATATTGGTCTTGTATTGACCTGGCCTGGTGTATATTGGTCTTGTATTGAACTGGCCTGGTGTATATTGGTATTGTATTGAACTGGCCCAGTGTATATTGGTCTTGTATTGAACTGGTCTGGTGTATATTGGTCTTGTATTGAACTGGCCTGGTGTATATTGGTCTTGTATTGAACTGGCCCAGTGTATATTGGTCTTGTATTGAACTGGTCTGGTGTATATTGGTCTTGTATTGAACTGGCCTGGTGTATATTGGTCTTGTATTGAACTGGTCTGGTGTATATTGGTCTTGTATTGAACTGGCCCAGTGTATATTGGTCTTGTATTGAACTGGCCCAGTGTATATTGGTCTTGTATTGAACTGGCCTGGTGTATATTGGTCTTGTATTGACCTGGCCTGGTGTATATTGGTCTTGTATTGACCTGGCCTGGTGTATATTGGTCTTGTATTGACCTGGCCCAGTGTATATTGGTCTTGTATTGACCTGGCCTGGTGTATATTGGTCTTGTATTGACCTGGCCTGGTGTATATTGGTCTTGTATTGACCTGGCCCAGTGTATATTGGTCTTGTATTGAACTGGTCTGGTGTATATTGGTCTTGTATTGACCTGGCCCAGTGTATATTGGTCTTGTATTGAACTGGCCTGGTGTATATTGGTCTTGTATTGAACTGGCCTGGTGTATATTGGTCTTGTATTGAACTGGCCTGGTGTATATTGGTCTTGTATTGAACTGGCCTGGTGTATATTGGTCTTGTATTGAACTGGTCTGGTGTATATTGGTCTTGTATTGAACTGGCCTGGTGTATATTGGTCTTGTATTGAACTGGCCCAGTGTATATTGGTCTTGTATTGACCTGGCCTGGTGTATATTGGTCTTGTATTGACCTGGCCTGGTGTATATTGGTCTTGTATTGACCTGGCCCAGTGTATATTGGTCTTGTATTGAACTGGTCTGGTGTATATTGGTCTTGTATTGACCTGGCCCAGTGTATATTGGTCTTGTATTGAACTGGTCTGGTGTATATTGGTCTTGTATTGAACTGGCCTGGTGTATATTGGTCTTGTATTGAACTGGTCTGGTGTATATTGGTCTTGTATTGGGTTCTATCTGGCGTATAGCTGACCTAGTGATACAGAGTGACGAAGCCTTACCCTTTAGGTTTACGAGGGGAGATGTCCACAGAGGGGCGTGGGTGGGGCATATCCATGGGGAACATGTCCACCCACATCTGGAGCTGGCCCTGAACCACACACACACACACACACACACACACACTTGTGAAGTTGAACAAATTGCATAATATCATTTTTTTTTTTAGTCAAGTGGTTATTTTGATAGAAGAGAGATGCATTATTACCTGGTCCATGCCAGGCCTGGCCTTGTTGTACAGAGTCCGTGTCTCGATGTGCTCTGGGACAAGTCTACACCCCACCCCTGGAATCTCAGTCCATCTGTGAAGGATCTTCAGAGCCAGATGTTCGTAGGATTCCACCGTCTGCTCTGTACACAGCAGCAAATAATAATAAGTACCTTATTGGATGGAATTACACAAGTCTTGTCACTGTGACGTGATGCTGTCGTTGCCTGTCACTGTGACTAGATGCTGTCGTTGCCTGTCACTGTGATGTGATGCAGTCTTTGCCTGTCACTGTGACTCAATGCTGTCGTTGCCTGTCACTGTGACTAGATGCTGTCGTTGCCTGTCACTGTGATGTGATGCAGTCTTTGCCTGTCACTGTGACTCAATGCTGTCGTTGCCTGTCACTGTGACTAGATGCTGTTATTGCCTGTCACTGTGACTAGATGCTGTTATTGCCTGTCACTGTGATGTGATGCTGTCGTTGCCTGTCACTGTGACGTGATGCTGTTATTGCCTGTCACTGTGACTAGATGCTGTCGTTGCCTGTCACTGTGACTAGATGCTGTCGTTGCCTGTCACTGTGACTAGATGCTGTCATTGCCTGTCACTGTGACTAGATGCTGTCGTTGCCTGTCACTGTGATGTGATGCAGTCTTTGCCTGTCACTGTGACTCAATGCTGTCATTGCCTGTCACTGTGACTAGATGCTGTTATTGCCTGTCACTGTGACTAGATGCTGTTATTGCCTGTCACTGTGATGTGATGCTGTCGTTGCCTGTCACTGTGACGTGATGCTGTTATTGCCTGTCACTGTGACTAGATGCTGTCGTTGCCTGTCACTGTGACTAGATGCTGTCGTTGCCTGTCACTGTGACTAGATGCTGTCATTGCCTGTCACTGTGATGTGATGCTGTCATTGCCTTTCACTGTGATGTGATGCTGTCGTTGCCTGTCACTGTGACTCAATGCTGTCGTTGCCTGTCACTGTGACTAGATGCTGTCATTGCCTCTCACTGTGACTCGATGCTGTCATTGCCTGTCACTGTGATGTGATGCTGTCATTGCCTGTCACTGTGACTAGATGCTGTCATTGCCTCTCACTGTGACTCGATGCTGTCATTGCCTCTCACTGTGATGTGATGCTGTCGTTGCCTGTCACTTTGACTCAATGCTGTCGTTGCCTGTCACTGTGACTAGATGCTGTCATTGCCTGTCACTGTGACTAGATGCTGTTATTGCCTGTCACTGTGATGTGATGCTGTCATTGCCTGTCACTGTGACTAGATGCTGTCATTGCCTCTCACTGTGACTCGATGCTGTCATTGCCTGTCACTGTGACTAGATGCTGTTATTGCCTGTCACTGTGACTCGATGCTGTCGTTGCCTGTCACTGTGACTAGATGCTGTTATTGCCTGTCACTGTGACTAGATGCTGTCGTTGCCTGTCACTGTGACTAGATGCTGTCGTTGCCTGTCACTGTGACTAGATGCTGTCATTGCCTGTCACTGTGATGTGATGCTGTCATTGCCTGTCACTGTGACTAGATGCTGTTATTGCCTGTCACTGTGACTCGATGCTGTCGTTGCCTGTCACTGACTCGATGCTGTTATTGCCTGTCACTGTGATGTGATGCTGTCGTTGCCTGTCACTGTGACTCGATGCTGTCGTTGCCTGTCACTGTGACTCGATGCTGTCGTTGCCTGTCACTGTGACTAGATGCTGTCATTGCCTGTCACTGTGACTAGATGCTGTTATTGCCTGTCACTGTGACTCGATGCTGTCGTTGCCTGTCACTGTGACTAGATGCTGTTATTGCCTGTCACTGTGACTAGATGCTGTTATTGCCTGTCACTGTGACTAGATGCTGTCATTGCCTGTCACTGTGACGTGATGCTGTCGTTGCCTGTCACTGTGACTAGATGCTGTCATTGCCTGTCACTGTGACGTGATGCTGTCGTTGCCTGTCACTGTGACTAGATGCTGTCATTGCCTGTCACTGTGACGTGATGCTGTCATTGCCTGTCACTGTGATGCTGTCATTGCCTGTCACTGTGACTAGATGCTGTCATTGCCTGTCACTGTGACTAGATGCTGTCATTGCCTGTCACTGTGACGTGATGCTGTCGTTGCCTGTCACTGTGACTAGATGCTGTCATTGCCTGTCACTGTGATGCTGTCATTGCCTGTCACTGTGATGCTGTCATTGCCTGTCACTGTGACGTGATGCTGTCGTTGCCTGTCACTGTGACGTGATGCTGTCGTTGCCTTCATTTTCCGGTCGTTATTTTAATTGGTTTATATATATATATATACACAGTATAAACTAAGTTAAATGCCTTCATCCATAAACAGGGTTTTCCCAGCGAAGACATTGCCCCCGATGGTGATTTTTCCAGGTCTGAAGTAGGGTCCATCTAGCCTGTTCTCCTTACAGAGCGTAGTCAACAGCTCAGATGGCTTGGTGGAGTCTCTCCAGGCGTTATAACCATCACTAAGACAGAAGGATAACATGTTATAACAGCATCATGACATGGTTATAAACATGGCATAACGAATGTCTGTCTTGACAGCTTGGTGGAGTCTCTCCTGGCGTTATAACCGTCACTAAGACAGAAGGATAACATGTTATAACAGCATCATGACATGGTTATGAACATGACATAACGAATGTCTGTCTGACAGCTTGGTGGAGTCTCTCCAGGCGTTATAACCGTCACTAAGACAGAAGGATAACATGTTATAACAGCATCATGACATGGTTATAAACATGACATAATGAATGTCTTAGTAACTCTGACAGCTTGGTGGAGTCTCTCCAGGCGTTATAACCATCACTAAGACAGAAGGATAACATGTTATAACAGCATCATGACATGGTTATAAACATGACATAACGAATGTCTTAGTAACTCTGACAGCTTGGTGGAGTCTCTCCTGGCGTTATAACCATCACTAAGACAGAAGGATAACATGTTATAACAGCATCATGACATGGTTATAAACATGACATAACGAATGTCTTAGTGGTTATGAACATGACATAAGAGTAAGGCAGAAAGAAGAGACCCAAAACCCAGGGTGGTGAAGAAGAAGAAGAAGAAGGTGTTTCCTCACATGCTGTACTCAGTGGGTAGGCCGCAGGTGGCCCGGTGTCGGCTGTAGAAGCGGTTCTCCAGATCTATGCACGTCTCCCCGATCAGATCGTCAGTCCCGATGGTGTCGTGGTCATAGATCAGAGTAGTCAGCAGGGAGTCTTTAGGAAACGTAGCCTGGATCTCAAAGGACCTGTTGGGAACAGGATAAAAAGGATTTGGAGTTACGTTTTTCATCTCTGCCAAACATACCAAGTACATTATGCTTTTGTTCAGCTGACTAAACTACAAAACCGCTGGTTAAAAAAAATAGTATATAATCCTGAGAATCCTCCAATGGATATGATGTTAAACAATTGCTCCTTTTCTGCACTGACACCCACCAACATACTGGATTCTGTTTGCTTGTTCATCTGACTAAAATATAACCAGGGAAACAGCTTCTGTCAAAGGATGGTATAAAATGTATTATAAACTGGGTGGTTCAAGGCCTGAATGCTGATTGGCTGACAGCCGCGGTATATCAGACCGTATTCCACTGGTATGACAAAACATTTATTTTTCAACGATAACTACGTTGGTAACCATTTTATAATAGCAATAAGGCACCTATTGGGGTTTTGTGGTGTACGGCCAATATAAGGGCTGTCCTTAGCCGTGGAATATTGGCCGTACACCACACCTCCTCGGGCATTATTGCATAATTCTCCCACCTGCCAAAGACTGGGTTGAGTTGCTTGGGGATGTAGTTGTCTCTGTCTTTTATCTCAGTTTTCCCCAGCCTCAGAACAATGTAGGGGTCAGACTTCCCATCAGTATCGGCTGGGTGGAGGTTGGATGCCTGAAGAGACGGACAGACATAGCCAGGGTTGTGTTCATTTGGAACCAAATGGAAGAAAATAACACAGATTTTTGTTTGTTTGTTGTCTTCCATTGCAAAATGTTTTGCTACAGGGTGCCCCGGGGGAACATGACGACCCAGGTCAATGATGACACATGACGTGACACATCTCTTTAAGGTCACAGTCAACCCAAAGGGTCAACTACCACTACTCACCGATACGATGTAAACCCTGATGAGAACCTTGACGGAGGTGTTGGGCGGGATCCCTCGGGTGATCTTAAACTGGCCCGAGTTTGGACTCTCCTCCCACTCATCATCCTCCTCAGTTAGCTTGTACAAGCAGAAACGACCCTAGATGTACACAGGAGTTTGGATCGTCATTACCGACCCTGACCAAACGAAAGCATTATTTTTTATAGTGGTTACATAGCATAATATTGGAATCGCTGTAGCCTGGTCCCAGATGTGTTTGTGTTGTCTCGCCAAGTCCTAGGAGTTGAACAGATCTGGGACCAGGCTAGAACCGCAGGTGGATGTTCATTGAGTGATCTCCAGCTGCAAACTCAAAAAAATGTGCTTTTTTGGTCTTAATTTAAGGTTAGGATTAGACATTAGGGTTCGTTAGCAGTGTGGTTACGTTTAGGTTTGAAATCTGATTTTAGGACTTTGTGGCCGTGCCAGCTAAGTGACCGTTTTACAGCTTTGCCTCCAGAACAAGATTCGTGATAAAAAAAAACGCACAGAACCACTCACCTTGAACTTCCCAACGAACCTCTCCTCACTGGAACGCCCCACCTCGTCGTTGGCTTTCCCTCTGAACAGCTCGAAGGTGTTGACCCAGTCATCAAACGGACCAAACTCCGACTCCAACTCCTTGTCATAGAGCTTGTCATAGAGATTGACATATTGTTCATACTCAGCAGTATGGTACAGAACAAATACACACTGCTATACAATGTGATCTCATCAGAACATGACAATATTAAACTTTGAATAACCTTACAATACACAGAAACATGGTAAAAAAAAAAACAACCTGTACATGTTCATACTCAGCAAAGCTTCAAATAACTAATGTATACTGATATGATTGGTTGAAAAGGGTCATTTAATGAGAGCAGCAGATTTTACCTGTAGAGTTGCCAGTTTGGACACACCTTCCTGAGAGACATTCAATATTGGGTTCTTTTTCTTGTCTCCATCCTGCTGTCCAGTGACTGGGGCAAAAGGCAATACATGACTGACATTCACACACACACACAAACATACATATATATATATATATATATATATATATATACATACATACATACATACATACACACACACATATATATATATACACACACACACACACACATACACACACACACACACATATATATATATACACATACACATATATATGTATACAGTTGAAATCTGAAGTTTACATACACTTAGGTTGGAGTCATTAAAACTAGTTTTTCAACCACTCCACAAATGTCTTGTTAACAAACTATAGTGTTGCCAAGTCGGTTAGGACATCTACTTTGTAAATGACACAAGTCATTTTTCCAACAATTGTTTACAGACAGATTATTTCACTTATAATTCACTGCATCACAATTCCAGTGGGTCAGAAGTTTACATACACTAAGTTGACTGTGCCTTTAAATAGCTTGGAAAATTCCAGAAAATGATGTCATGACTTTAGAAGCTTCTGATAGGCTAATTGACATCATGTGAGTCAATTGGAGGTGTACCTGTGGATGTATTTCAAGGCCTACCTTCAAACTCAGTGCCTCTTTGCTTGACATCATGGGAAAATCAAACTAAATCAAGAAAATTCAAAAAGATTGCAGACCTCCACAAGTTTGGTTCATCCTTGGGAGCAATTTCCAAATGCCTGAAGGTACCACGTTCGTCTGTACAAGCAATAGTACGCAAGTATAAACACCATGGGGCCATGCAGCCGTCATACCGCTCAGGAGGAGGTTCTGTCTCCTAGAGATGAAAATGCTTTGGTGCGAAAAGTGCAATTCAATCCCTGAACAACAGCAAAGGACCTTGTGAAGATGCTGGAGGAAACAGGTACAAAATAATCTATATTGTGGTATCCCAGGAGGTCTACCCCTGTAATAGAGGGGAGGTACGTGATGTGACGTTGGCTCCCTCTGCTGGGAGTCCATGAGCTGGACACCCCGACACGGAGAGATCCAACAGGAGTAAACTAGGGGAAAGTACCAACCAGCCGTGGACACATAAAAGGGAGCACTGTGGCACACCGCGGGAGAGAACAGGGAGAGACCGACACAGAGCCGAAGCTGAGAAGAAGAAATGAGCCAAACCTACGTGATTTTCTTGTTATGTTTATTTTATGTCCTAGTAAAGTTGTGTTTGCGGACTAAAACCTCCCGGTCTCTGTGTTAATCTCTGCACGCTCAACCCAACACCCCACAGTTTACCGGGCGGCAGGTAGCCTAGTGTTTAGAGCGTTGGGCCAGTAACCGAAAGGTTGCTAGATCGACACCCCGAGCTGACACGGTAAAAGTATGCCGTTCTGTCTCTGAACAAGGCAGTTAACCCAGTCCTAGGCCATCATTGTAAAAAAGAATTTGTCCCAACCATGCCTTCCGCATCCCCCAGCTCTGGGGTAACCCAGATGGCATGTTATGTCACCACCTGTTGGGTGCACACCGAGATGGCCCCTCCGATAGTTTCTGTACGAACCGATGGCATCGACACCAGCGCTCTGCTGGACTCCGGCAGCATGGTGACCCTGGCCCACCCGGCTCACACGAGAGGGGGAAGGAGGAACCGTGGAACGAGGAGGTGACAGTGTCCTGTGTACACGAAGAGGTACCCCAACGGTGCCAGTGAGGATAACCACCCCAAGGGGGGAGTGCCAGATGGGCAGATTAGGAACAGCCCCAACGCACATGTCCATTCTCCTCGGTCTGTCCTCTCTTCCAGGCACTGTGGAGGGACCAGGGGAGGCGAGCAGAAGAGGAAAAAGTGCAACCCAACCCCTGCCACAAGAGGTGTCTGCTGGGCCTGAGTCGGTCCCGGAGGAGGGAGACAACCCCGATCCGACAAGCGAGCCACCGCGCGAAGAATACCTCAGGCTTTTTATGGAGGTTGAGAGGTTGAGGCCCTAGACGGACCTCCCGACATGGGAATCCTCACGGGTCAGTTTGAAGACCCCAATCTCCAGAACGCGAGGGGCCAGGTGTGGATGGTGTGCTGCTACCTGGGGTCAGTGAGTGGCGCTAACCCAACTTCGCCATCAAGCATCATTTATTGTATCAGGTAGTAAAGCACAATGGGGAGATAAAATACTTGTTACTCATACCCAGCCAGTATGTTAGGACAGTGTTGCAGCTTGCCCACACCTACCTGTTTGGGGCACACCTGGGGATGGAGAAAACCAGGAAGCGGATCGGGAACCGGTTCCACTGGCCCGGAGTCAAGCACGCCGTGGAGGACTACTGCCGTAGTTTCCTGGAGTGCCAGATCACAGCTCAGAGGGTACATTATAGAAACCATTTGGTTCCTTGGTCCATTGGTGAAGACCGCGAGGGGACACCAATACATCCTGGTAATCGTGGATTACGCCACCCGGTATCCTGAGGCAATCCCGCTACGCATGGTGGCAGCAAAATGTATCGCACGAGAGCTCTTCCAGCTCTTTGAGCTCCTGTATGGCCGTCGGCCACGCGGGCTGCTGGACCTAGTCAAGGCGGTCTGGGAAGAGCAGCCGACCACCCCCTTCGCAGTTTAGTAGAACATGTGGAGGAGTTGAGGGAGAGGATGACAGCGATTTGGCCAATGGTGAGAGAGCACATGGCCCAGGTGCAACGTGCCGAGGAGCGTATCTACAACCTTGGGGCCCAACCATGAGAGTTCCACCCAGGTGAGAAGGTCTTTGTGCTGATCGCCACGATGGAGAGTAAATTCCTGGCTACGTGGCATGGGTCCTACGACATCGTTGAGCGGGTAGGCGACGTCAATTATAATGTCCCCCTAACAGGACGGAGAAAACCCGTCCAGCTTTACCATGTCAACTTGCTGAAGAAATGGCATGCACGAGAGGCGCTGTGCGTAACGTGGACCCAGCCACAGCAGAGCCCACCCTCTGTCGAAGTTGCAATGGGGGAAGATGCCCGACCCAACGACAAGAGCTCAGAGAGTTGGTCCAGCAGAATACGGCCATGTTCACAGAAGTGCCGGGGCGTACGGATCTCGTGGAACATCATGTACACACACGTCCGGGAGAAAAAGTGCATAAACGTCCATACCGGATACCAGAAGCCCGGAGGGTGGCGGTCCAGCGGGAAGTGACGACAATGCTAGAGATGGGGGTACTACAGGAGTCCCACAGCGAGTGGTCTAGCCATGGTTCCGAAACCGGACGGGAATGAATTCCGGGGCCTGAACGAGGTCAGTAAGTTTGATGCGGGGCGGCAGCGTAGCCTAGTGGTTAGAGTGTTGGACTAGTAACCGAAAGGTTGCAAGTTCAAATCCCCGAGCTGACAAGGTACAAATCTGTCGTTCTGCCCCTGAACAGGCAGTTAACCCACTGTTCCTAGGCCGTCATTGAAAATAAGAATTTGTTCTTAACTGACTTGCCTAGTAAAATAAAGGTATAAAAAAAAAAAAAAAAAAAAAAAAAAAAAAAAATGCCCCGGATGGATGAACTGATCGACCGCTTGGGGAGGGCAAGATAGTCAGCACCTTGGACCTGACGAAGGGGTACGCTGGCAGCGGTCCCGGGAGTTCGGGGCTTCACCCCGGGGGGGCTATACCACTACCGAGTACTTCCTTTCGGGCTCCACGGGGCACCAGCGACCGTTCAGCGACTCATGGACTGTATCATGACTGCTTATTTGGGATGCACAGTGACTGCTTATTTGGGATGACATAATTGTGCACAGTGACAGTTGGGAATCCCATCTTTGTAGAATACGGGCAGTGGTTGATGCGCTAAGGGATGCAGGTCTGACCGCAAACCCCCACAAGTGCAAGCTGGGCTACGCCGTGGTGGAATACCTGGGATATCAGATCGGGAGGGGAAATGTGAAACCCCAAGATAAAGAAAAAAAAATGGCTGCCATTAGGGGATGGCCGGTCCCCCGAACCAAGAGGCAGGTGAAGTCTTACCTGGGGTTAGCAGGGTACTACAGTCGATTTGTAACCTAACTTTGCCGCAATAGCTTCTCCCCTCACAGACTTAACAAAGGCACGACTACCCCAGACGATGCGATGGACGGTTTACCACTATATCCACAGTAAAACGAGTCCTATATAGACATAACCTGAAAGGCCGCTCAGCAAGGAAGAAGCCATATTCTCTGGCCTGATGAAACAAAAATAGAACTGTTTGGCCATAATGACCATCGTTATGTTTGGAGGAAAAAGGGGGAGGCTTGCAAGCTGAAGACCCGTGAAGCACGGGGGTGGCAGCATCATGTTGTGGCACGGGGGTGGCAGCATCATGTTGTGGCACGGGGGTGGCAGCATCATGTTGTGGGGATGCTTTGCTGCAGGAGGTATTGGAGCGGCCATCACAAAGCCCTGACCTCAATCCTATAGAAAATTTGTGGGCAGAACTGAAAAAGCGTGTGCGAGCAAGGAGGCCTACAAACCTGACTCAGTTACACCAGCTCTGCCAGGAGGAATGGGCCAAAATTGTAAACTTCTGACCCACTGGGAATGTGATGAAAGAAATAAAAGCTGAAATAAATAATTCTCTCTACTATTATTCTGACATTTCACATTCTTAAAAGAAAGTGGTGATCCTAACTGACATAAATCAGGGATTTTTACCTGGATTCAATGTCAGGAATTGTGAAAAAACTGAGTTTAAATGTATTTGGCTAAGGTGTATGTAAACTTCCGACTTCAACTGTATATATTAACAACAGTAAAGTAAACATCTAGATGTCCAGTTAGATGTAGGAAAATAACTGAATTATTAAGCACAAAGCAACCAAGGTGCAACTCAGGTGCAAACAATTACAGTTGGCTATGATTGCTAAATAGGTTGCCAGGTGTAACACCATCTACGGATACCGACCTTGTGACACCCATAGACCCCCCCCCCCCCCCCCCCCACAACCATTGTATTTCACAGCCTTCCCCCATAACACTATTCTATTGAGGTGCAATGGACTATACTTGCCACCAAAAAATGATTGATAGAAGGAGGGAAGTTAGGAACCATGCGATGAATTACTACTGTCTTGCTATGCATGTCCTTACCCAAGGAGTCTACTCCATCGGAGAGCAAAGTTTGGAATGGAAATACTGTAATACACAACAATGACAGCAAGGTTTGGAATGGAAATACAGTAATACACAACAATGACAGCAAGGTTTGGAATGGAAATACAGTAATACACAACAATGACAGCAAGGTTTGGAATGGAAATACAGTAATACACAACAATGACAGCAAGGTTTGGAATGGAAATACAGTAATACACAACAATGACAGCAAGGTTTGGAATGGAAATACAGTAATACACAACAATGACAGCAAGGTTTGGAATGGAAATACTGTAATACCCAACAATGTGGTGTGAGGCGCTGTCCAAAGTTACTGTATTCATGAAGAAAAGAAACTCAAGATACCAAAAACCTTAACAACAATAAAAAACCCTGGCACTCAAGTCATAGTCTGTTCTCTCTGCTACCACGCAGCAAGTCTGAAACCAACAGGACCCTGAACAGCTTCTACCCCCCCCCACCCCCCTTTACCCCTACCTACAGTATACTGCTGTTACTGTCTATTATCTATCCTTTACCCCTACCTACAGTATACTGCTGTTACTGTCTATTATCTATCCTTTACTCCTACCTACAGTTTACTGCTGTTACTGTCTATTATCTATCCTTTACCCCTACCTACAGTATACTGCTGTTACTGTCTATTATCTATCCTTTACCCCTACCTACAGTATACTGTTACTGTCTATTATCTATCCTTTACCCCTACCTACAGTATACTGCTGCTACTGTCTATTATCTATCCTTTACCCCTACCTACAGTATACTGCTGTTACTGTCTATTATCTATCCTTTACCCCTATCTACAGTATACTGCTGTTACTGTCTATTATCTATCCTTTACCCCTACCTACAGTATACTGCTGTTACTGTCTATTATCTATCCTTTACCCCTACCTACAGTATACTGCTGTTACTGTCTAGTATCTATCCTTTACCCCTACCTACAGTATACTGCTGTTACTGTCTATTATCTATCCTTTACCCCTACCTACAGTATACTGCTGTTACTGTCTATTATCTATCCTTTACCCCTACCTACAGTATACTGCTGCTACTGTCTATTATCTATCCTTTACTCCTACCTACAGCATACTGCTGTTACTGTCTATTATCTATCCTTTACCCCTACCTACAGTATACTGCTGTTACTGTCTATTATCTATCCTTTACCCCTACCTACAGTATACTGCTGCTACTGTCTATTATCTATCCTTTACCCCTACCTACAGTATACTGCTGTTACTGTCTATTATCTATCCTTTACCCCTACCTACAGTATACTGCTGTTACTGTCTATTATCTATCCTTTACCCCTACCTACAGTATACTGTTACTGTCTATTATCTATCCTTTACCCCTACCTACAGCATACTGCTGTTACTGTCTATTATCTATCATTTACCCCTACCTACAGTATACCCCGTGTATATAGCCTGGTACCCCGTGTATATAGCCTGGTACCCTGTGTATATAGCCTGGTACCCTTGTATATAGCCTGGTACCTGTGTATATAGCCTGGTACCCCGTGTATATAGCCTGGTACCCGTGTATATAGCCTGGTACCCTGTGTATATAGCCTGGGACCCTGTGTATATAGCCTGGTACCCGTGTATATAGCCTGGTACCCTGTGTATATAGCCTGGTACCCTTGTATATAGCCTGGTACCTGTGTATATAGCCTGGTACCCTGTGTATATAGCCTGGTACCCGTGTATATAGCCTGGTACCCTGTGTATATAGCCTGGTACCCTGTGTATATAGCCTGGTACCCGTGTATATAGCCTGGTACCCTGTGTATATAGCCTGGGACCCTGTGTATATAGCCTGGTACCCGTGTATATAGCCAAGTTATCGTTACTCATTGTGGATTTATTCCTTGTGTTATTCTTTTTTGAATATTTCCAATGTCTCATTTTTGGGAAGGGCCCCCCGTAAGCATGCATTTCACTGTTAGTCTACACCTGTTGTTTTATGAAGCATCGTCACGATGAAAACTATTTTCATTTCATTTGAACGGCCAATCAAAGTTTCCTGTCTGGAAAATGTGTTAAAGCTCTTACTCACCATTATCATAGATGTATGGAAAGGGATGTACCTCCTTCTGCTTGGCCTGGAGAGATAACAGAGGTCCTCAGTTTAGTTTAGGTCCATAGAGGATGTGCTCTCTGGTCCATCTCTATGGACCGACTACAGCCCAACACGTGGACCGACTACAGTCCAACACGTGGACCGACTACAGTCCAACACGTGGACCGACTACAGTCCAACACGTGGACCGACTACAGTCCAATACGTGGACCGACTACAGTCCAACACGTGGACCGACTACAGTCCAACACATGGACCAACTACAGTCCAATACGTGGACCGACTACAGTCCAACACGTGGACCAACTACAGTCCAACACGTGGACCGACTACAGTCCAACTACAGTCCAACACGTGGACCAACTACAGTCCAACACGTGGACCAACTACAGTCCAACACGTGGACCAACTACAGTCCAACACGTGGACCAACTACAGTCCAACACGTGGACCAACTACAGTCCAACACATGGACCAACTACAGTCCAACACATGGACCAACTACAGTCCAACACATGGACCAACTACAGTCCAACACATGGACCAATAGTGTTTGGATACCTTTACCTGCTGTCTCTTGTCTACCGAGGCGTAGTACTTGGACCACCAGTCGAGGACGTTATCCCCAGACTCATCTGCTACGGTACGCTTCCTTCTCTTAGTAGACTTCCGAGAGCTCTTCCTCCAATCCTGTTTTATACGGAGAATGCTTGTTAATGTGTTTGTGTGTGTGTGTGTGTGCGTGTGTGTGTGTCTTCTTCCTCTCACCTTTTCCTTCTTGTCTTGTTCGGGTGGAGGTGGTGGTGGGGGTGTAGGAGAGATCTCCTGGTAGATGTTGATTGAGACATCCTCAGATGACAAAGGGATTACATTGTCTACATTAGACTGGGGCATCATACCTAAATCTGAAAACACAAAGCACACCACGGGGTGGTAAAACAGCACCGCCTGAAAGTCCTGTTCAACAGTCGGTAAAACAGCACCGCCTGAAAGTCCTGTTCAACAGTCGGTAAAACAGCATGTAACCATTTGTAGGATTTGACTTCTACCCTCTCTGCTGTCAGGTCCCCGTGGTGAGGTTGGTGCGGACAGCGTTGGAGGAGGGGCGTATTTGAAGGGCTTCAGGTTGTTGATGGTGTAGTTTCCCACCACGGTGGAGCGTCCGAATGCTCGCCAGTCCACCACACTGATGTTCAGGGGAGGGTGAAGGTTCTCATTCTCAGGCAGCTCCTGTGGGAAGGGACAGACAGGGAGGAGAACAAGATGGAAGGTCAGGTCAACTCTGCATGTATCTCTGTCTGTGTCCCAAATGTCACCCGGTTCCCTTTATAGTGCACTACTTTTGACCAGAGAACTAAAGGACATAAGGAATAAGGTGTCATGTGGGACGCAGATAACACCTGTCCACTATTCTACCTCGTTAACAGATAACACCTGTCCACTATTCTACCTCGTTAACAGATAACACCTGTCCACTATTCTACCTCGTTAACAGATAACAGCTCTCGTTGGCTGGCCCTCGCTTCATACTCGTCGCCAAACCCACTGGCTCCATGTCATCTACAAGACCCTGCTAGGTAAAGTCCCCCCTTATCTCAGCTCGCTGGTCACCATTGCATCTCCCACCTGTAGCACACGCTCCAGCAGGTATATCTCTCTAGTCACCCCCAAAACCAATTCTTTCTTTGGCCACCTCTCCTTCCAGTTCTCTGCTGCCAATGACTGGAACGAGCTACAAAAATCTCTGAAACTGGAAACACTTATCTCCCTCACTAGCTTTAAGCACCAACTGTCAGAGCAGCTCACATATTACTGCACCTGTACATAGCCCACCTATAATTTAGCCCAAACAACTACCTCTTTCCCTACTGTATTTTATTTATTTATTTATTTTGCTCCTTTGCACCCCGTTATTTTTATTTCTACTTTGCACATTCTTCCACTGCAAATCTACCATTCCAGTGTTTTACTTGCTATATTGTATTTACTTTGCCACCATGGCCTTTTTTGCCTTTACCTCCCTTATCTCACCTCATTTGACCACATCGTATATAGACTTGTTTATACTGTATTATTGACTGTATGTTTGTTTTACTCCATGTGTAACTCTGTGTCGTTGTATGTGTCGAACTGCTTTGCTTTATCTTGGCCAGGTCGCAATTGTAAATGAGAACTTGTTCTCAACTGGCCTACCTGGTTAAATAAAGGTGAAATAAATAAATAAATAAATAACACCTGTGCACTATTCTACCTCGTTAACAGATAACACCTGTGCACTATTCTACCTTGTTAACAGATTACACCTGTCCACTATTCTACCTCGTTAACAGATTACACCTGTCCACTATTCTACCTCGTTAACAGATTACACCTGTCCACTATTCTACCTCGTTAACAGATTACACCTGTCCACTATTCTACCTCGTTAACAGATAACACCTGTCCACTATTCTACCTCGTTAACAGATTACACCTGTCCACTATTCTACCTCGTTAACAGATTACACCTGTCCACTATTCTACCTCGTTAACAGATTACACCTGTCCACTATTCTACCTCGTTAACAGACAACACCTGTCCACTATTCTACCTCGTTAACAGACAACACCTGTCCACTATTCTACCTCGTAAACAGACAACACCTGTCCACTATTCTACCTCGTTAACAGACAACACCTGTCCACTATTCTACATGTTAGTTACCACCAGCATGGTGAAGTTTGGGTTGGTCGTGTTAGTTACCACCAGCATGGTGAAGTTTGGGTTGGTCGTGTTAGTTACCAGCAGCGTGGTGAAGTTTGGGTTGGTCGTGTTAGTTACCAGGTTGAAGGCGTCCACCAGCGTGGTGAAGTTTGGGTTGGTCTTGTAGCTCTGGATAACAGAGGAGCGCAGGCTTTTCCCAGCACACTCTATAAACACCTGGGGACGGTCCACAGACAGGAGCTGCACCTTCTTCAGCTCCCTCAGGCCCCAGAACAACACCTGGACGACAGAGAACACCGTCACAACACCCAGAACAACACCCAGAACAACACCCAGAACAACACCCAGAACAACACCCAGAACAACACCTGGACGACACAGAGAACACCGTCACAACACCCAGAACAACACCCAGAACAACACCCAGAACAACACCTGGACGACAGAGAACACCGTCACAACACCCAGAACAACACCCAGAACAACACCCAGAACAACACCTGGACGACACAGAGAACACCGTCACAACACCCAGAACAACACCCAGAACAACACCCAGAACAACACCTGGACGACACAGAGAACACCGTCACAACACCCAGAACAACACCTGGACGACACAGAGAACGCCGTCACAACACCCAGAACAACACCCAGAACAACACCCAGAACAACACCTGGACGACACAGAGAACACCGTCACAACACCCAGAACAACACCTGGACGACACAGAGAACACCGTCACAACACCCAGAACAACACCCAGAACAACACCCAGAACAACACCTGGACGACACAGAGAACACTGTCACAACACCCAGAACAACACCCAGAACAACACCTGGACGACACAGAGAACACCGTCACAACACCCAGAACAACACCTGGACGACACAGAGAACACCGTCACAACACCCAGAACAACACCCAGAACAACACCCAGAACAACACCTGGACGACACAGAGAACACTGTCACAACACCCAGAACAACACCTGGACTACACAGAGAACACCGTCACAACACCCAGAACAACACCCAGAACAACACCCAGAACAACACCCAGAAAAACACCTGGACGACACAGAGAACACTGTCACAACACCCAGAACAACACCTGGACGACACAGAGAACACCGTCACAACACCCAGAACAACACCTGGACGACACCCAGAACAACACCCGGACGACACCCAGAACAACACCCAGAACAACACCTGGACGACACAGAGAACACCGTCACAACACCCAGAACAACACCCAGAACAACACCTGGACGACACAGAGAACACCGTCACAACACCCAGAACAACACCAAGAACAACACCTGGACGACACAGAGAACACCGTCACAACACCCAGAACAGAATCCTTTAATATCACATAGGAACTACCAAACAAAGTACATACACAAAACATATCATACCATTCCAACTAACACACAGTGGAATAATGCCCTGCATCCTATTCTAGAGGTACTGCACTCTAGGTTGATCTCCCTCTCACCTCTAATCGATACCTGCTCAGTACAGGTCTAATGTTGCCAGGTACAGGGTAGATCTGACCGTCTGGTTCGTCCAGCGCAGGCAGATACTCTTCTCCTGATTCTGGGATCTATGAGATGAATAACAATGAAACAACCACTACTTACAGAGTGGGAGAAAAATCATGGAGCGAGAAAGAACAGAGAATGAATCCCCCTCGACTCAGCTTTACTGAACTAGGAATCCCCCTCGACTCAGCTGAACTAGGAATCCCCCTCGACTCAGCTGAACTAGGAATCCCCCTCGACTCAGCTGAACTAGGAATCCCCCTCGACTCAGCTGAACTAGGAATC
Source organism: Oncorhynchus mykiss (assembly GCF_057628025.1). NCBI lineage: Eukaryota > Metazoa > Chordata > Actinopteri > Salmoniformes > Salmonidae > Oncorhynchus > Oncorhynchus mykiss. The sequence goes on along the minus strand of NC_143043.1, from coordinate 55,787,736 downwards.
CCCTCGACTCAGCTTCACTGAACTAGGAATCCCCCTCGACTCAGCTTTACTGAACTAGGAATCCCCCTCGACTCAGCTTTACTGAACTAGGAATCCCCCTCGACTCAGCTTTACTGAACTAGGAATCCCCCTCGACTCAGCTGAACTAGGAATCCCCCTCGACTCAGCTGAACTAGGAATCCCCCTCGACTCAGCTGAACTAGGAATCCCCCTCGACTCAGCTGAACTAGGAATCCCCCTCGACTCAGCTGAACTAGGAATCCCCTCGACTCAGCTTTACTGAACTAGGAATCCCCTCGACTCAGCTTTACTGAACTAGGAATCCCCTCGACTCAGCTTTACTGAACTAGGAATCCCCCTCGACTCAGCTTTACTGAACTAGGAATCCCCTCGACTCAGCTTTACTGAACTAGGAATCCCCTCGACTCAGCTTTACTGAACTATGAATCCCCCTCGACTCAGCTTTACTGAACTAGGAATCCCCCTCGACTCAGCTTTACTGAACTAGGAATCCCCCTCGACTCAGCTTTACTGAACTAGGAATCCCCTCGACTCAGTTTTACTGAACTAGGAATCCCCCTCGACTCAGCTTTACTGAACTAGGAATCCCCCTCGACTCAGCTTTACTGAACTAGGAATCCCCCTCGACTCAGCTTTACTGAACTAGGAATCCCCCTCGACTCAGCTTTACTGAACTAGGAATCCCCCTCGACTCAGCTTTACTGAACTAGGAATCCCCCTCGACTCAGCTTTACTGAACTAGGAATCCCCCTCGACTCAGCTTTACTGAACTAGGAATCCCCCTCGACTCAGCTTTACTGAACTAGGAATCCCCCTCGACTCAGCTTTACTGAACTAGGAATCCCCCTCGACTCAGCTTTACTGAACTAGGAATCCCCCTCGACTCAGCTTTACTGAACTAGGAATCCCCCTCGACTCAGCTTTACTGAACTAGGAATCCCCTCGACTCAGCTTTACTGAACTATGAATCCCCTCGACTCAGCTTTACTGAACTATGAATCCCCCTCGACTCAGCTTAACTGAACTAGGAATCCCCCTCGACTCAGCTTTACTGAACTAGGAATCCCCCTCGACTCAGCTTTACTGAACTAGGAATCCCCCTCGACTCAGCTTTACTGAACTAGGAATCCCCCTCGACTCAGCTTTACTGAACTAGGAATCCCCCTCGACTCAGCTTTACTGAACTAGGAATCCCCTCGACTCAGCTTTACTGAACTATGAATCCCCCCTCGACTCAGCTTTACTGAACTATGAATCCCCCTCGACTCAGCTTAACTGAACTAGGAATCCCCCTCGACTCAGCTTTACTGAACTAGGAATCCCCCTCGACTCAGCTTTACTGAACTAGGAATCCCCCTCGACTCAGCTTTACTGAACTAGGAATCCCCCTCGACTCAGCTTTACTGAACTAGGAATCCCCCTCGACTCAGCTTGACTGAACTAGGAATCCCCCTCGACTCAGCTTGACAGAATTCAAAACAAACATCCATTGCACCACATAGGGAATAGTGTTTCATGTTGTGCCTCAGTCTCCAGTAGGGCCCTACCTGTATGAGCTCAAAGGCCCCCAGCAGTTCTCCCCCAGACTGGAATCCAGAAAACAGAGGACTGTACTGGAGCTGGGGAGGAGAGTAGGGCTGCTCTGACACCCTCACCACGGGCACTGCCACCGTGCTGCCCAGGTACTCTGCCTTGCCCTGGGGGTAAAGAAGCACAAGATACATACAGGTGAATAAATATGTGCTTAAATCTCAGAGAACAGAGACAAATCCTTATGGGAGCAGGACAGCTACCCAATTTTAATAGTCTGTCCCAACACCAGACACTCCAACTGGATTATAAATCAGTTCTGTAAAGGTCACTGTCGTCAAGGGATTTACGTAAACCAATATATTTTCACCTTTTGATTTTTATTTAACCTTTAACCTTTACATTTGAAGTGATGAAATGATATCCTGGTCGCCAGTCTGTTTCCGATCTCTTGCCAACGTGAGCAACAACAGATCAAAAACAGACTGGCACTGTGTCTGTTGAAATGAAGGCATATCGTAACGTCAGAGAGAAGGGGGTTGGTTTGTTAGCTCACCAGAGCATCGTCATCATACACCTCGATGACGATGCACGGTGGCTCCTGCTCCAGGTGAGCTAGGTCTCCATGCAGCGTGACCCGGGTCATCAACAGCATCTGGTTCCAGGTCGGGGTTAACGTCTGGTTGATGATCTAAGAGGCACAGGGAGCACTTAGAACTACGACTGGGGTCAGAGGTAGAATTTAGTGCCACAGATTGGGTCAGAGGTAGAATTTAGTGCCACAGATTGGGTCAGAGGTAGTACTTAGTGCCACAGATTGGGTCAGAGGTAGAATTTAGTGCCACAGATTGGGTCAGAGGTAGTACTTAGTGCCACAGATTGGGTCAGAGGTAGAATTTAGTGCCACAGATTGGGTCAGAGGTAGAATTTAGTGCCACAGATTGGGTCAGAGGTAGAATTTAGTGCCACAGATTGGGTCAGAGGTAGAATTTAGTGCCACAGATTGGGTCAGAGGTAGAATTTAGTGCCACAGATTGGGTCAGAGGTAGAATTTAGTGCCACAGATTGGGTCAGAGGTAGAATTTAGTGCCACAGATTGGGTCAGAGGTAGAATTTAGTGCCACAGATTGGGTCAGAGGTAGAACTTAGTGACACAGATTGGGTCAGAGGTAGAATTTAGTGCCACAGATTGGGTCAGAGGTAGTACTATGAAACATGGATGGGGTTAGTAAGTCAGGA